>NW_003852441.1:2206708-2223132 GCF_000181295.1 Otolemur garnettii | reverse complement strand
AGAAAAAAAACAAGAAATCCCCACTGAAACATGGGAAAGGAACACAAACAGGCAACTTACGTTAAAGGACACATACACAGACAATAAACAGATATAAAGATACCCTCAAACTTGGTAGTAATTGGGGAGATGCAAACAAAAAGAGGGAAACTGCTAAAAATTGGAAAATGCAATGATGCCAAGTGTTCAGAATGATGCCAGGGTCTCTGGAACCCTTACACGTGAGTGGCTGGGAGTTTGGAAGATGGTGCAGCTGTCTGGAAAGTAGACTGGCAGTGACTTAGCACTGCTTATGGTCTCTGGGAACAGGAATCAACCCGAGTGTACGTCCCCAGGAAAGAGATGTGCAAAATGCGGTAGATACAAAGACCAGATGGTCACAAAGCAACAGGGATGGGTGATGAGCAATAACCTAAGATATAGAATAAAGGCCAGAACATGACACCAATTATGCAAATTAAAAATATATGCACACACAACAGTTTACAGGTGACCCTGGAACAGTATAAGTTTGGACTACATGAGTCACTTTACTCAGATTTCTTCTGTCTCTTCCACCCACCCCAGAGATAGTAAAACCAACCCTTTCTCTTCCTCCTCTTCCTCCTCGGCCTACTCAACATGAAAACAGCAGGATGCAAACATTTATGACAATCCACTGCCTTGTAGGAAAGAGCAAATGTATCTTCTCCTCTTTATGATTTTCTTCATAACAGGGTCTTTTCTCTAGCTTACTTTATTGTAAAGGCTACAGTACATACATATAACATGTAAAATACATGGTAATTCACTATGTTATAAGTAAGGCTTCCAGTCAACAGTAGGCTATTACTAGTTAAGTTTTGGAGAGAGTCAAAAGTTATATGTATGTGAATTTTTGACTGTGTAGGGGTCAGTGTCCCTAATGTCTGCATTGTTAAAGGGTTAATTGTAAATACACAAAAGCATAAAACTGAAACTTAATAGAATGTCTGTGGCTGAACATGGTGGCTCATACCTTTAATTATAGCACTTTGAGAGGCTGAGGTGATAAGATAACCTGAGGCCAGGAGTTGGAGACCAACATGAGTAAAAATGAGACCTCCATCTCTTCAAAAAAATAGAAAAACTAGCCAGATGTGGTGGCACATGTTTGCGGTCCCAGCTATTTGGGAGGTTGAGGCAAGAAGATCACCCCAGCCCAGGAGTTTGAGGGTGCAGAGAGCTATGATGACATCACTGCCTCCTAACACGGGCAACAGAGTGAGACCTTGTTTTGAAAACAAAAAGAACACTTGTTTGTGGGCGGAAGAGAATGAGAGTGGGGTACAGGCATAAAATGGAATGAATGAACTGAATAAATGAACCAACAACTGCATGAACAAGCAAAACAAGAAGGGGCTTTCACGGACCAAAGACCATAAAGTGCTAAGGGTGATAATATGATTAATTCAGTTCCTTGCTCCTGAGGCCTCAAAACATGGGGAAAGGGAGGAAGCGGGTCTATAACCACACACAGTTTGACAATCTAAGCCCACATTCAGATTCAATGCAATTGAAATGCCTTTCAAACTAAAACATTTAATTACGCCATCTGCTGCAGACAGAACTCAGACACTTGAGCAGTTAATGTCAGCTAGGTGCTTTATATCCCCATCCTCAGCACAGAACAAAAGTCAGCTACATGTTAAGCCAGGGACAGAACGAAGAAGTGACTGCTTCCCACCTCCTTTCAGCTGTTCTTTGGACAAACATTACTAGGCACCAACTGTAAGCATGTCACTCTGCCAGGCAAGCACAGGGTACATTTACTAAGTATGACTTGCTGTTCAGTCCTCAAGGAGTCTCAATCATGTGGGAGATTAAACTCAGACAGACACAAACTGAAGCAACAAAAACTAATTCAACCACAGAAGAGAAGTAAGTGATCAAAGGCCACATGAACAGAGCCAAGACCGGAGCAGGGACTGACGAGGCCTGAAGCAATCAGATGGCTCTGCGGGAGGGACACAAGTGAAGCCGCACCTGTCCCTGCTGAGGCACGAGAACCGTCACCTGAAAGTGATAAACACCAATTTAGAAAGTTGGTGATGGGTTGACCCTGGGCTGGCATCTGGGATCTCAGAACTCAGGAGGGTTCCCACCATCCTACCTGGAAAGCGGGGTTCACTAGCCTATATTGTTTGCACACTTGTGGCTTATGCCGAACACCTGCTTCCCTCCAGGAGCCTGGAATGTGGTGTATGACCAGACCCCAATTAAAAACCCTGGGCACAGGGTCTATAGTGCATTTCCCTGGTAGAAAGCATTTCACACCTGTTGCTCCTTGCAGGGCAATTAAGCACACCCTGTGTGACTGCCCTAGGCGGGAGCTCTTGGAAGCCTGCACCTAGTTCCTCTGGACAGGGCCCCACCACCTTCTCCCTCTGCTGCTGTTGCTCTGCATCATCCATGCAGAGCCCTGTGAGTCCTCTTAGTGAATCCCCAAACCTGAGGGTGGTCTTGGGGATTCATAACATGGACGTAAATTCAAGATAAAAGATAGTGCTGAAGACTGAACCAAAATGGCAAACTAAAAACACACTGTCTGCCTTCTAAGTGGCTTAAAAACTGTATAGAATGGCAGAATATTATCTTTTATTTATTTATTTATTTATTTATTTTTGCAGTTTTCGGCCAGGGCTGGGTTTGAACCCACCACTGCTGGTATATGGGGCCAGCACCCTACTCCTTTGAGCCACAGGTGCCACCCAGAAATATTATCTTTTTAAACACTAAATCAATAAGAAACCTAGACAATAAGACCTAAGTATTTTTTAAAACATTAAATCAATTAGAGACCTACTAAACAAGACCTAAAAACATCTAAGAAATTTCTGGAAGGTAAAGAGTACTTAGAGCTGGATTACCTGAGGAAAGCACAGTCCAGGACAAGCTGGGCTGTCATGCCCTGGAAAATGTCAACAGGTTCCTGGCATCAAATCAACGTACAAAAAGAAGGGCAGGTTGAATCCAGCAAAGTGATTAACTTGGGAACTGCAGTCAGATGGCCAGGACCACTGGACCTGTCCCCACAGCCTGAGCAGCCCACAACAGATCTCCCCATTCCACTCAGCAGCCCATCATAACTCTTCAATAATAGTGAAGGGTAGCCTAATGGCAGACAGTACAGGCAGGAACACAGGAATTCTCAAACTTCACAACAAGCACACAGAGTAAGAATCACCAAGTTTTTAATCAACATCACAAAATACGGACATTGGAAATCAACAGGAGAGAAAAGTTACTCGAGCACACAGAAGAAATGATTAGACATCCTTAGAAAGGCTCCCAGGGACTGACATCTATGACAATGAAGCTGCTGATGTGTGAAGATCTCTGTGACATAAAAAAGCAAGTGAAAGGCAGAGATAGAAGAACGCTACTGTTTGTGCAAACAAGGAGGAATGAAGCCTATGATTCATATTTGTGTCTGCATGAAGAAAGTTGGTATGGATACATGAGAAGCTAATACAATGGTAACCAATGGTTACCAGAGAACTGGGTAGGGAGGAGGATAGCGTTAAGGAGACCTTTCCTTTTGTATTTTTTTTTTCTTTTGAGACAGAGTCTCACTTTGTTGCCCTTGGTAGAGTGCTGTGGCATCATAGCTCACAGCAACCTCAAACTCTTAGGCTCAAGCAATTCTCTTGCCACAGCCTCCCAAGGAGCTGGGACTACAGATGCCCACCACAATGCCTGGCTATTTTTAGAGACGGGGGTCTTGCTCTTGCTCAGGCTGGTCTTGAACCCATGAGCTCAGGCAATACACTCACCTCGGCCTCCCAGAGTGCTCCCATTACAGGCGTGAGCCACTGTGCCCTGCATCCTTTTGTATTTTTTAAAGCACAATCTCGCTCTGTTGCCCTAGCTTGAGTGCAGTGGTGTCACCATATCTTATAGCAAACTCAAACTCCTGGCCTCAAGGATCCTCCTGCCCTAGCCCCGCCCAAGAGCTGGGACTACAGGTGTGCCTCACAATGCCCTAATTTTTCTATTTTTAGTAGAGAGGGTTTCACTCTTGCCCAGGCGGGTCTCCAACTTCTCACCTCAATTGATCCTCCCACCTGCCCAGGGTGCTAGGATTACAGGCATGAGCCACTGTGCCAGCCGAGGAGACCTTCCCCTTTCACCTTTTTAATATAGTTTGGGGTTTAAGCACTGATTATTCTACCTATTTCATATTTTTAAATTTAAAAAGCAGAGATTTTGAAAGTTACAAATATGATAATCTACATTATCAACATCAAAAAAAACACTCAGGAGATCAGCTAAAGAGTTGATTAGACAAATCTAAACACTAGATGAGTGAACTGGAAAATCAAGCCACAGAACAACCCAGAATGCAGCCCATAAAGATAAGGCGATATGGCTGGGTGCAGTGGCTCATGCCTGTAATCCTAGCACTCTGGGAGGCAGAGTTGGGTGGATCACCTCAGCTCAGGAGTTCAAGACCAGCCTGAGCAAGAGCCAGACGCCGTCTCTAAAAAAAAAAAGAAAGAAAGAAAGAAAGAAAACTAGCCAGGCATTGTGGCTCAGGCCTGTAGTCCCAGCTTCTCAGGAGACTGAGGCAGGAGGATTGCTTGAGCCCAAGAATTTAAGGTTGCTGTGAGCCATGATGTAATGGTACTCTGCCCAGGGTGGCAGAGTGAGACTCTCAAAAAGAAAAAAAGAAAGAAAAATTAAGAAATGTAAGGGACCACCACAGTGCTGAGCAGGAAGAACCAAAAAGATCTACCCTTAGACAAGTAGTGGTGAAATTTTAGTACACCAAGAGAAAAGCTTCAGAGAAAATAAAAAGGTTCACTACCAAGAAACGGGAATCAGACTGCCCAGCCTTCTTTCTCCTCAACCACACTGGATGCCAGCAGATAATGAAACATTACCTTCAAGACTCTGATGTTTTTCACCCAGAATCCTCTACCCAGCCATGAGTCCCTTTCACATGGGAAAGCAAAATTAAAAATATTTTTTAAATAAGTAAGGGCTCAGAAAGTTCTGTCACCCACAGAATGCCTGAAAACAAAACAAACAAGAACTTAAGGCACTTAAGCAAAACACATGAGTTTATGTTTTCATGAACAAACTCACTCTCATCTGATGCTTTTATAAGAGCAAATAATCTGTAAAATTCAGTTTATCTAAATAACTGTTTATGCTTAATGTATAAAAACCCAAAATTTCATATGATCTTAATACGAGACAATTAAAATCATGGCTAAAGGGTTTTTTTGCTTTATTTGTGGAGAGTTCATATAAATAGATAATCTTTTAAACAGCAAGAGAAAAAAGTGTTTAGATACCTATGAAAAATTAACAGTACCAAAGGAGCTTAATTTCATTTACTGCCAGGGAAATCCAAATTAAAACCACAGTGTTTTATCCACCAGAATGAATAAAATAGTAAAGGACATTACCAAGAGTTGGCAAGGATCTGGAGCAACCACACACACTTCTGGGGCAAATAAACAGATACAACCACTGTTGAAATTGTCTGGCATATCTACAGAACTGAGCATATATGCGATCTAATACCAAGCAATTCCACTCCTAGATACATACTCAACAGAAATGCAGATAACTCACTCAACAAAAGACATGTACCAGGATATTCATACAGCACTATTCACAGTAGTCCAAAACTCCAAATATCCTAAATGCCAAACAAGGCAGAAAGTATCTTCATTACAGATATTTACATACTGAAAGGTATAATAATCAAATGAGAAACCACAACTACACTCAGGAACACAGACAAATCTCACAAATGTTACATTGGTGAAAAGAAGCCAGGTGTAAAAGGCTACATACTGTATTAGTCTATGGATATTAAGCATAAAAATAGGCAAAACAGCAGTTATCCTTGGTGGTGAATGGCACAAGGCAGGTTCTGGAGTATAGATATTTGTACCTGCAGGGTCATAGAAGCATTATTCACATTATTCTTGTTCTGTGTGTTCAGTTTATTAAAATTCATTGATCTAACATTTATAAATTTGTACACCTTTATGCATTTATGTTATATCTCAATATGAAGTTGCCAAAAAGAAATTATGGGTAACTACCATGAGCAGAGTAGGCTCAGGAGGCTACTGAGCCATGAGCAGAGTGGGAATGAAGTCAGTTACTTCAACAAGAAGGGTAAGACAGAACAAAAACTCTAACAAAAGTAGGAAAAGAATGAAGATTGGCAGAAAATAAGCACCAGAAACAGAAAACATAAAATAAGATGACAGAAATAAACCTTAAAATATCAGTAATCAAAATAAATATAAATGGGTTAAAATCACCTATTAAAAGAGAAAGATTTCATACCCATAAGGATGGCTACTATCAAAAAATATCAAAGGGCAAGGGGGAGGGAGGGGAATGTGCAAGTGGGGAGAAGGGAGGAGAGAGGGGCATGGGGGTCACAGTGTCTGACACACCTCTTGGGAGTGGGACACAATTATAAGAGGGACTTTAACAAATGCAATCAGTACAACCTAATTCTTTGTACTCTCGATGAATCCCAAACAATTAAAAAAAAAAGTGTTGTGAAGGATGTGGAGAAAGTGGAACCCTCATGCATTTCTGATGGGAACATAACCTGGCACAGCTGCTATGGAAAACAGCATATTTGGCTCTCAAAAAATTAAAGATAGAATTACTATAAGATCCAGCAATTTTATAATATGTCTCAGTATACACCCCAAAGAATTGAAAGCAGGGTCTTAAAGAGATATTTGTGCCTGCAAGGTCATAGAAGCATTACTCACAATAGTTAATAATTGTGTTAATATGTGTGGAACCAACACACATATTCATTGACAGAAGATGAGTAAGCAAATATGGTGTATACACAAAATGGAATACTATTCAGCAGTAAAAGGAAGAAAGTTCTGACACAGGCTCCCCTGAGGACATTATGATACATGAAACAAGCAAGTACAATGAGGCACTATATCAGGTACTCAATATGAGGTGCCTAAAATGGGCAAACTCATAGAGAAAGTAGAATGGTGGTTGCCAGGGGTTGGGGAGAAGGGGCAATGGTTACAGAGATTCAGTTCTGCAAGATGAAAAAGTTCTGGGGATGGATTACTCAACAATGTAATAGTGCAGTATACACATAAATGTGGGAAATGGTAAAAATACAGTAAATTTTATATTGTGTGTATTTTACCATAATTTTTATAGAAAGACAAATAGCAATTAAACAATATCTAGCTGTAAGCTAACAAGAGTAAACTAAAACAAAACACATAAAAATAAATGAATGGACAAAGGTATGCCAGAGAAATGCTAACAAAAAGCAGGTGTTACAGTATCAATACTCAGACAATATAGAATTAACAGCAAAAATAAATAAAATGGCTATTTTATTTCCAAAAGGGTCTACTGACTATGAAGATGGAAGTACCTAACAGCACAGGTTCAAAAATACAATGTTTAAAGAAAAACATACATGTATATAATTGATAGAAATGGAACAACAAAGCCCTTTAAGAATCATAATGGAAGTCTTTAACACAATTTTAGAATTAACAAGTCCAACAGAGAAAAAATAAGTTGAGGTCACAGAGATCATAAATTACAATTAATAAACTTGAAGTAAACACAGAACTTTGACAGTTTGTTCAAATGCAAATTAATTTCTGGGAATTTCTTTGTTTTTTTGTTTTTGGAGACAGAATCTCACTCTGTTGTCCAGGCTAGAGTGCCATGATATCATAGCTCACAGCAACCTCAAACTCTTGGGCTCAAGCAATCTTCTTGCATTAGCCTCATGAGTAGCTGAGACCACAGGTGCCTGCCACAATACCTGTTTAATTTTTTCTATTTTTAGTAGAGACGGGGTCTCACTCTTGCTCAGTCTGGTCTTGAACTCCTGAGCTCAAGTGATCATCCTGCCTCTGCTTTCCAGAGTTCTAGGATTACAGGTGTGAGCAATGCAGCCTAATTTCTATTTTTAATCTTTATTTTTCTTTTAGCACTATGGCAGAATAGAAATCTCCAAACCTTCTAGATACAAGACAACTTTTAAAAATGCTAGAAAAATATAAATATCTTTGAAATCAATGGAAGAGAGATGATGGGGAAGCCAAAGTTTAAGAATGCATACAAAATAACGGCATTTTCAATTATAAAAACAGAGAATTTATCATCACTGAAAAAATTTCCAGCTCTTTTTCCCCCTCTTCCCCCTTGCTATTCTCTACTCTCCCTCTCTCTCTTCTCTTCTCCACTCTCTCCTCATCTTTCTCACCTCATCTCTCTTCCCCTCTTCTCTTCTCTTTTTCTTTCCTCCTTGGTGCTGCTCTGCAGTCTCCCTCCCTCACCAATAAAGACCCTTCATACAAAAAAAAAAAAAGAAATTTCCAAAGCATGCACTTGAGGAGAAAGGAAAATATTCCAAAGAAGTATATCTGTGATACAAGAAAGAACAGAATGAAGAAAATGGTAATCAGATAGATAAATCTAATAAATATTGGCGTAGAAAATAATAACAACAGCCAAAATGTCTAATTTGAAGTGTTAAATGGAAAATACATTTAAAGACAAATGGGAAGTAACTGGAATGAAAGCCTTAAGAAGTCTGTGCCCTGTTTAGGAGGGAGCTGGTTGATTAAATGATTCAAGCTTTCAATTCAAAAGGCTAGAACTTGAACAAAATAAACTCAAATTAAGTAGAAGGAAATAAAAATTAAGAAGAAAAGTTAACAATTTGGAAAGAAATAAGATTAATCAATAAATACAAAAGCTGGTTCTTTGAAATGATTAATAAAATAAGCAATTGTTAAGCATGTCTGACCAATAAAAAGAAGAGAAAAGGCACCAAAAATGAGTACTGTCGCCAGGGAAGAAATAGGACGTGCCACAGATACGTATAAAGTTTCTCACCACAGAATACTATATACAACATTATGCTAACATGTATTAAATTTCAACAATGTTAGCGATTTTCTAGGAAAATAGAAAATATTAAATTGACTTTGAAGAATAGAAATAGAAATATTCTATAGAAATATAGAATAGTCAATATTAAATTGGCTTTGAAGAATTGACATTGAGAAAAACCAATGACCATGGAAAAAAATAAAAAGGTAGTTAAATACTGACACCAGCCTCCTAAAAAAACCCCTGTGGCAGCCCAGGCAGTCTGGAGTCAAGTTCCACCAAACTTGAAGGAACAGATAATTCTTCTGCTCTGGAGGTTAGAAAACGATGGAAATGTTCCCAATTTAATCAGTAAGGACAGCATAATCCTAATTATGAACGCAGACAAAAATGAGGGAGGGGAATCTCTATAACAATATCACTTAGGCTTGGCACCTGTGGCTCAAGTGGCTAAGGCGCCAGCCACATACACCCAAGGTGGTGGGTTCGAATCCAGCCTGGGCCTGCCAAACAACAATGATGGCTACAACCAAAAAATAGCCGGGTGTTGTGGCAGGCGCCTGTGGTCCCAGCTACTTGGGAGGCTGAGGCAGGAGACTCGCTTGAGCCCAGGAGTTGGAGCACTTAGATTCGAATTCAGATACCAAAACCTTAAATAAACTGTTAATTTACTGATTCTACCAAACAATCGCAAATTGCATTTTAAATTAGCCCAGGATTTTCGAGAAAGAAATTTAGCAACACAATCACCTACATCAACAATTCTAAGAAGGAAACCTACATCGTTGTATCAATTCATGCTGTACAAAAAGCATTTGGGGGAAAAAAGGCAATACCCAACCCTGACTAGAACATTCTCCTAAAACCAAACCCAAAATAAAGATGTCCTACTTAAGCTTAACAGTCAACGTTCAATAGAGGGTAACCAAGAGAAAACAAGGAATAAGAATTACTAGCATTAGAAAGAAACATCTGTTTCTTAACAGACAGTAAGAATATTGCCCTTGAAGAGCCAAACAAATCAGCTGAAAAACTATAAAGACTGATACAGAGATTAGTACGAATCTCACCTTTAGACCTAATTTGGGCTGTTACCAAATTAACCTTGCTTATTTTGAGAGTTAATTTGAGAAAATTCTGCAGAGCAAGGTATTGGGATTGACAGGCTTTTATCCCTCCCTGCTCCTCCTCTTTAAATGTTGCAATAACACAGGGTTTGAAACTGGATAACAAAATCTTCTGACACCAAAACTTGTTCTGAAGGGTTGAGTTGTCCCTCTAACTCAAAAACACTTTATCTCTGGCCTCCAGCTACCGCAGCTGCTAATGGATAAGCGTGTCAGCCAGCCCAGCATAATGCTTCCGATAGAGGGCACGGAAGAGCACCTCCACGCGAGTATTTTTTTCAAACTGTATACTGCTTATTATATAAACTTACGTGCCGGCAAGCGGAGCTTCCACAAAATAAAAATAAGATGCTCAGAGTCCAACTTGATTAAAAACAAAAACAAGCACATGAAACTAATTGCATTCCAACGACATTTGGGAAAGGAGGTTGTTACCGCTGCGCTCACGGCAGGCTCCGCATCACCGGCACCCACGAGCATCCCGCCGTCCCCGGGCTCCCCAGGTGCACCGCACTGTGGCACCGGCGCCGACCCGGGAGATGCGCGGCCCGCGTCCTTCGGTCACCCCGGGCAGGACGGGGCCCGGAGCCCTGTGGACACCGAGGATGGCCAACGGCTTCTAGGTCCCCGATATCACACATCAACCCCAGGGCAGCACCAGGGAGGGTGCGGGAGGCTCCCCGGGCCCGAGGAGCCCGGGCCGGGCTTGCCCACACACCTGTCCTCCTATGACTAGGCTGTGGTCGCCTCCCAGGGCCGCAGACGTCTGGAGCCACCTGGCCCCCGGTCCCAGCGTTCTGCAACAACCCCTGGGGCCCGGAGGGGTGCTGGCGGCCACCTGCCGCTGCCACCTGCGGCACCGGTCCCGACTCTCCTGGGCTGGGCAGAACACGGCAGAACAGCCGTCCCGGGCTGGCGACAAGCACCCCGAGGGGTGCCGGGGCCACCACGACGATGCCCGCAGCGCGTCTTCCCAGAGTGGCAGTCCTGTGCCCCACAGTGCGGACTACCGGACCCCGCAACCTCCCGCCTCACTCGGGAAGACGACGCAACTGAGCAGCAGAGGAGTGGCCAGCGCGGCTAGTACTCACCGGCACAGCTCCGCTCCCGCCGCGCCGCCACAGCCCGCAGCCGCCGCAACTCCCGGCGCTCTAGGATGCTCGGCAAGAGGTGCCCTCGAGCCCACCGGCGCCTCTCGCCAGGAACCTGCAGGGGGCGGGCGCGAGCCGGCGCGGAGCTCCCTGGGAGATGTAGTCCATGGCCTCCGCCGCTGCCCCGGCCGCTGCGCGCTCTGCCTGTCGCTGGGGGTCCTAGCGACCTTCCCTGCGTCCGCGGCGAGCGCCCTAGTCCAGACCTGGGCCCAACCGCTCTCCAGACCCCTGGTTCCCAAGGAGTGGTACTCGGACCAGCAGCTTCAGCCTCACCTAGGAGCTTGATAAAATGCAAATTCTCCGTCCCACTGAGGCTATTCAGTTTTTATTGTAAAAAGACTCTGAAGGAGGGCCCAGCAATCTGCATTTTCGCAGGTGATTCTTGAGTACCTTCAAGTTTGAGAATCACTGCTCTGGACTTGTCCTCCACTCCCGCAAGGAACTTCATCACGCCTGTGGCGTTAGCTGCATAGAAACTAAAAGTCCCAGCTTGGATCTTTTGTTCCCGATTTTATTATTAATTTTTACTTTTTATTTCATTGTGATCAGAGATGCATGTTGTCTGTACCATTTTTTACTTTTGAAATATTTGAGCTTTTCTCTGTGACCTAAGATGGGCCAATTTTCATGAATGTTTTTGGGGGGATGTGTACTTTGTTTTAAGACTACAGATTTTGTTATGTTATCAATGAGATATAACTTATCAATTATGTTATATATGTCTTCTGTATCCTTAGATATATTTTGACCTGATGCAATCTGAAAAAAGTACATTAAAATCTTTTACAACTGTTGTTGTCCTACTTTATAAATATTGTTGAAGTCCTACTTTATAAATATTGTGCCATGTTATTTGTGCATAAATATTCAGCTCTCTCATAATTTTTGAACGTGTCCAAAATGGCCATCCTTGTCTCACTTAATGTTTTTGACCTTTGCCCTAAATTTGACTTTGTCTGATATTATGACAAGCTAGCTGAATATTGGTTATGTTAGCTCGATACACCTTTCCTCTTTTATATTTTCATCTTTTCTGAAATCTTCGTTTTAGGTAATTTCCTCGAATTTCCTGGAACACAACAGATTGACTCTATGGATTCAATTTTTCTTTTTATCTGGTAGTTTTTCTTAAGTGAAATCTTTGAAGAGCATAGTTGTGGTTTATGATTCAATATGAAAATCCTTTTCCTCGTAATACATGAATTTAGCCCTATTCATGGGACAGTTATGGTATGCTGTTTTCATCTCCTTTTTATCCGTTTTTACTCTTTTATTACTTGGGTTATGTTTGCTTTGTTGTGTTTTGTGTTTCTTCTGATTATTTGGAAGGTTTGTATTTTTATTCAGATGGTTGCCTTTATGACCATCACTTTTTATAATTCTCTTACTGTCTACAATACTCTTATCATGAGTGGCACCTGTGGCTCAGTGAGTAGGGCCCCAGCCCCATATACCGAGTGTGGTGGATTCAAACCTGGCCCCGGTCAAACTGCAACAAAAAAATAGCTGGGCCTTGTGGCAGGCACCTGTAGTCCCAGCTACTCGGGAGGCTGAGGCAAGAGAATCACCTAAGCCCAAGAGCTGGAAGTTGCAGCACTCTACGGAGGGTGACAAAGTGAGACTCTGTCTCTTAAAAAAAAAAAAAAAATACTCTTAGTCCTCCAAACAATGATGACATACCACTTTTTCCTTTCTTTCTTAACCCTTTTTCTTCTCATCCAATGTAAATGATTTTATCTTTCTCTGTTTGCTTTTTTCATTAAGTTATGTATACGCATGCCTCTATTACTTGATTTTTCATCAGGTTTGAATGAAATGTTTGATTCCTCCCTGTAAAAGAATGAAGACATTATGGGCTTCAATCCCCTTTCTCCTTTCTCTTCTCTTCCCATTCCACATTTGAAGTTTTATAAAACCATACATTTTGCTCTGTAACCATAATCTCTACTTTTGTTTCAGTCCTCGTCCTGCGGAGAAATAGATTCAGAAATACTGTGAGCTATATGGCCAGTTTCTTTCCCTACTACCACACCTACTCATTCAGTGGTAAGCTACGACCCCACTTTAGTCATTTCTTCAAGAAGAATTTATGGAAATTATATTCTCTGAGTTCTTCATGTTTAAAAATATTTGTTGCCTTTATTGTGACTGTGAATAAGATTCTTGAGTAATACTTTATTGCTTGAGAAATACCTGTCCCTAGCTATTTTCTTCTTGTCTTCTAGAATTGAATGTTGCTATTAGAAAGCCTAAAACCATCCTAATTTATTTTTCCTTACAAATGGTGTAATTGAATTGCTGCTCCTAGAATTATTTCTTTGTCTATGAAATCCAGAAACTTCACTGTAATACATTTTGGAGCTATTATGCTGAGCCAGTATTTCCTGGGACAGGATAGATGGACTCTACGGATTCCATTTGCCTTTTTGTCTGGTAGTTTTTCTTAAGCGAAATCTTCAAACATTTGTTCTAATATGTCTTTGAGTATTCTTCTAGAGTTCATAAGCACCCTGTTCCTATTGCTGCAGGGAAGAAATCTGTATATGAGGATCTGTCCCTCCATGAACTTGGAGAGCTCCAGTTTTCTCCTGTTTGCTTCCAAGTCCCTCTGTCAGCCTTCCACCTGGTTTATGGTTTGGAGCTTGACCTCCTGGTTTCAATAAAGATGGTGCACATGTTTGTGTTTCTCATAGTCCTTGGATAATTTCTGAGATCACCACATTTAAACTAGAAGTCTATTTTCAATCTTTTTCCAGACTGTTCTATTATTTTAATTTTACCTATGTTAGGGGACCATGTCATTGATCATCCAAACCAGGATATACTGTGAGAACAAAAGGGGGTGATAGTAACCTAATACCAGGACCAGCATTGTAAGGCTGGGATTATCTCTGGGAAATGGTTACTTTATTAACCATTGGTTAATGGTTACAGTGTGCTTGTCTTTGGTGAGTTTTGTTGTTTGTTTCTTTGCTTTTGAAACAGAGTCTCACTCTGTGCCCTGGGTAGAGTGCCATGGCATCACAGGTCATAGCAACCTCAAACTGTTGGGCTCAAGCAATCTCTTGTCTCAGCTTCCTAGGTAGCTGGGACTATAGGCACCTGTCATAACACTTGGCTAGTTTTTCTATTTGTTAGTAGAAGCAGGGTCTCACTCTTGCTCAGGCTGGCCTCCAACTGCTGAGCTCAGGCAATCCATCCACCTCGTCCTCCCAGAATGCTAGGATTATAGGCATGAGCCACTGTGCCAGGCCCTTGTCTTTGGATTGTCAAGTTTGGAGTTTTTATTTGCAGGCTCATTTCACTGGGAGGCCTCATTCCCTACCCTATGCCTAGTCTAGCGACATTATAATTCCCACCACTGAGTCTCTGGACCCCTGCAGTCCAGAACAGGTACTAGAAGGGGTATCTCAGGGCTCCTACCCTTAGGTGTATTACAGGTATTACAGATCTGTCACTAAACTTAGCTCAGTTCTTGCGCCCTCCTGCCTCCCACCTTCCTAAAAGCCTGAGCTTAGTGATAAGCAGAGATAAGCACAACTTTCCTTATCCCCATTTCAGTCTCCAATACCCATGTCTTGTGGGCAGTTTTAGCTCCTGTTACCCCAGGGTCAAACTCCCAGCCTTCCCTTCCTGGTTCTGGACCTGGAGTTCAGCCAGCAGTGAGATGTCCTCAGGCCAACTCCCCATTTTGGGTTTCTATCTCACCTCTAGTCCATGGAGGTATTGTTTGATGCCTTTCAGTCTAGTTACATAATTAAATTTTGTTCCTTTTATATCTCCTTGTTATGTGTTTAGAGTATGAGTTTACAGTGCTATACTCGTTTGTTAATATTAGGGCTTGTCTGAATAGAGTGGTGTTTATAGCTAACTGATAACAACTGGTTACAAATTTCTTTGTTACTTCTCTACTCCCATTGCTTCACTTGACTAACCTTTTCTTTTTCTTTTCCTTTCTTTTTTTTTTTTTTTTTTGCAGTTTTTGGCCAGGGCTGGGTTTGAACTCGCCACCTCTGGCATATGGGGCTGGCGCCCTACTCCTTTGAGCCACAGGTGCCACCCTAACCTTTTAAAAAATATAACAATTTAGGGCAGCGCCTGTGGCTCAAGGAGCAGGGTGCCGGCCCCATACACTGGAGGGGGTGGGTTCTAAACCCGGCCTCAGTCAAAAACTGCACCATAAATAAATATAACAATTTTTAAAAATTAAAAATATATTAGGCCACAGAAAAATTCTGAAAACTCTTAAAAAAAAAAAAAAAGCCAGGTACAAAGGCCTGTGCTCCCACCTACCTACTCAAGAGGCTGAGGCAGGAAGGACATGTGAGCCCAGGTATTCAAAAATAGCCTGGGGAAACACAAAGACTGTATCTCCAAAAAATAACAACAAAAGCAAAAAGCAATATTCACCCTGACCACAATAAAATAAAGTTAGAAATTAATCACAACTTAACAATATAAAGTACTCAAGTCAAAGAGGAAAGAGAAAATAAATGCCAAAATTATAAACTTTCTACATAGAAATTGCAACACGAAAATCATCTCTCAAATGCTGTGGGATAATGATAAAGGACAACTCAAGGGAAAAATTTGTCACCTTAATTTACTTGCAACCAAGAAAGAAATAAAAAGCCCTGGCCAGGCACGGTGACTCATACCTGTAATCCCAACACTCTGGGAGGCTGAGGCAGGTGGATTACTCGAGGCCAGCCTGAGCAAGAGCAAGACCCCTCTCTACTAAAAATAGAAAACCTAGCTGGTGTTGTGGCTGGTGCTTACAGTCCCAGCTACTTAGCAGGGTGAGGTAAGAGGATGGCTTGAGCCCAGGACTTTCAGGTTGCTGTGAACTGTGACCCCATTGCACTCTACCCAGGGCAACAGAGTGAGACTCTGTCTCAAAAAGAAGGGAGGAGAGAGGAGGGGAGAAGAACGAGAAACAGCTCTGATAATAAAGTGTTCAACTCTGGAACTTAGAAAACTTTAAGGAAATGATTAATAAATGTAGATGTTAAATAGAGGGGGAAAACAATGTTTTGCCCTGGTCAATAAAATATTGATTCTGAGAAAGACATAGAGCAAATGTGGCAAGCTGGAGCCTGCACTCAGCGTGCCTACAAAAAAACAAACAAACCAGCCGGCTTGGCGCCTGTGGCTCAAGCGGCTAAGGCACCAGCCACATACACCTAAGGTGGCGGGTTCGAATCCAGCCCAGGCCCGCCAAACAACAATGATGGCTGCAACCAAAAAA
>NW_003852441.1:2151161-2206659 GCF_000181295.1 Otolemur garnettii | reverse complement strand
CCTGTGGTCCCAGCTACTTGGGAGGCTGAGGCAGGAGACTCGCTTGAGCCCAGGAGTTGGAGGTTGCTATGAGCTGAGATGCCACGGCACTCTACCCAGGGGGATAGCTTGAGGCTACCAGCCAACCCTACAGAGCAGCCTCACTCATAAACACACAATCATGCAGCCCTTAGCGCTTCCTGAACATCCTATGACGTTTCTGCTGACCGTTTTCTCTCTCTTGATTTCTCTCCAGAAAATCAATTCATACTTTCTCCTCTTTTCTCAGACCTCCAGCACTCCCTCGTCCACCCTTATCCTCAGCCTTCCACCTTGCTTCTGATCGCTATGAGGCCAGAAGCACTCAAGAAGGAGCTCTCAGGGCAGCTCACTGCCCCGAGGCCACCTCTCTATATCTGTGCCCAAACTGTCTCCTCTCTGGAAGGATGCAGTGTCCAGCCTCCTAGTGAAAGCCAGTCTTCCCCTGGAGCCCTGGATCCACTGCCTGTCGACTTCTCAGAGGAGTCTGTAGCAGCTCTTCCTCATTTTCCTGCATGATCCGGTCCTCCCATTCCACTGGGTCATTCCCAACAATACATAATTTAATGATCTCTCTCCCACCTGATAAACAGTCTCTTGATCTCACCCCTCCCTCCAGGTACTATCCCATTTGTTTCTTTCCAGTTCCTGAAAAATGTCTCCAAAGAGCATTCTCTATTGCTGTTTCTCTCCTCCCCTTCTCTGGCAAACCTGGTCCGACAGACTCTTGTCCCAGTTACTCTATGGAACTGCCCTTGTCAAGACAACCAGTGACTCCACACTGCCATATCCCATGCTGGACATTCAGTTCTTAATTTTCCTCCATCTTACAGCAGCCGTTTGACCTGGCTGATCACTCTCTCATCTCTCCGAACACTTTTGTGATTCTCCTGCTCCTTCTGGCTGCGTCTGCTCAATGTCCTTTGCTGGTTTTTCCTCTTCTTCCTGACCTCTTGACCTGGGATGCCCCAGAGCACAGTCCTTGGGCTGCCTCCCTGTCTACGCTCACTCCCTTCATGAGCTCATCCTGTGTCAGGGCTTTAAACACCATCTGTAGACTCCCACATTTACATCTCTTGCTGGGAGTTCTCCTCTGAACTCTATACTCATATAACCAACTATGATAATTAGCATCTCAAGTGCAAGGCGCTCAAAAGTGAATCCTGATTTTCTCCCTAAACTTGCTTTTCCTGTAGTCTTCCCCACCTTAATCAATATCAGAGCTATCCTGAAGGCAAAAACTTTGAAGTCACCTTAGACTTCTTATGCACCAATCTTTCTGCAAATCCCATCTGCCTAACCCAATCCACTCTCATCACTGCCATTGCTACGGCCTGGTCCAAGCCATCATCTCTCCCCTAGATCACTGCAGCTGCCTCCTCATGGGTCCCTTTGGTTCTGGCTGTGCTTCACTTTAGCATGGTCTCCACCGAGGAGTCAGATGCATCCTTTAAAAGCATAAATCAGATCCCGTCCCTGCTCTGTCCAGAGCTCAGTAGGGGTTCCCCCATTTCAATCTCACTCAGACTAAGTCTTTCTCGCGGCCTATATCATCTGCCTTCCCATTATCACCTCCCAATTCCTCCCTCCTGCTCACTCCTCTCCAGCCACACAACTGTCTCTCCTGTTCCTTGAATACCTCGGATTTTTCTTCTGCCACGGACCCTTCACTTTACTGTCCCCTCTGTCTGGAGTGCTGTTCCAGGTAATCATAGAGCTCTCCCCTTCACTTCCTTCAGGCCCTTACTTAAATGTCTCTTTCTGCCTTTGTGGGTATTTTTTAGTTTAGTTGTTGTTGTTGTTTTTTAGACAGTCTCACTCTGTCACTGGGGTTGAGTGCTTACAACCACCTCAAACTCTTGGACACAAGAGATCCTCAGCCGCCCAGATAGCTGGGACTACAGGCACCCATCACAATGCCCAGCTAATTTTTCTATTTTTAGTAGAGACAGAGTCTTGCTCTTACTCAGGCTGGTCTCAAATTCCCAAGCTCAAGCAATTCACCTGCTTTGGCCTCTCAGAGTGCTAGGGTAACAGGTGAGGGCCACCACAACTGGCCTGTTGTTTTTTTAGACAGGGTCTCTCTCTGTTGCCCAGGCTAGAGTGCTGTGGTGTCATCATAGCTCACTGCAGCCTCAAACTCCTGATCTCAAACAATCCTTCTGCCTCAGCCTCCTGGGTAGCTGGGAATAAAGGTGCCCACCACCAAGCCTGGCTAATTTTTCTACTTTTTACAGAGACAGAATCTCTCTCTTTTTCTCTCACATCTACACACATCTTTTTTCACCCCTTTCCGAGTTTTCTTTTTCTCCATAACACTTAATACTCTCTCTTAGTCTCCCCTCAACCAGCACGCATGTTCCCTGCAGGTAAACACTTTGGTTCTTACCTCCATGTTCTAACTGGACCAACCCTTCTTATCTTCCGAGATCAGATACCCTGGGAGTGGTCTGGCCACAGTGAGGCACTTTAGCTCTGTTTTATTCACTGCTGTTCTTTGGATTCTCTTTTGTTTGTCCCCAGTGGAGAAAACACTACTTGTACATAGTAGGCACTCAATAAATATTTCTTGAATGAACAAATTAATCTCACAAATTCAAGACCAGTTCAGTATCATAAACTCTGTCAACGTCATTCTCACATTGAGATGAAAATTTTGTACCCCCACATCTTTTGATAAAATATAATATCAATTTCTATTTTCAAAAACTCTTAGTGACCTTAGGAATAAAAGGAAACTTCTTAAACCAAATAAAAAATCTAGTTGCCAGAAACCTTCAGTAAACGTAACACTCCTGGTGAAACTTTAGAAGCATTCCTACTAAAAGTCAAACCAAGAATGTCCAAGAAGAAATGAAGAGGTGAGCTGTAATAAAAACACCAACAGCACAGAGGAGGGTGGCAAGGACTGTGCAGTACCTGCCCAGGGCAGGTGTCTGGCATCGCCCCTGACTCACTCCTGTGAAGCTGGCCCAGCAGGCTGGAGGACGCTGATGCTCTGAGTGTGGTGCGGAGGGACGCAGGGGCCTCCTCGGCTTGGAAGCTGCACTGGATTCTCTTTCCTTCACACTTGGGCAGCTGGGCCTCTGGAATGTGACTTGGTTTCTGTCAAAGGATGAATCCACTTGGAAGTCTGGCACATACAATGCAAAAGAGAAAGACCATCCAAATTCGTGCTCATTCTAGTGCAGCCGTGGAGGTGTCCAGTGACGGTGGGCCCTGGGCAGGCTCTTCACGTGGAAAGGTGGTGGTCCGTCCTGCCTCCTGTTCCTCTGCCGGCCCCTTTGCTTCTGCCTGTTTGCTGAACCTGCCTTTGGACCCTGCTATGGTTTGAGTGTTTGTCCTCTCCAAAACTCAGGTTGAAACTGACTCCCTAATCAGCGGCAGTGTTGAGAAACGAGGATTTGAGGCCGTGACTATGAATGGGCTACTCCATTCCTGCATTAATGGATTAACAGGTTATCATTTGTGGCTTTGTGAAGAGAAACTGAGACCTGCATTAGCATAGTCAGCCCCCTCGCCAAGTGATGGCCTGTACTGCCTAGGGACTCTGTGGAGGCCCTACCAGCAAGAAGGCTCTCACCAGATGCAGCCTCCAACCTCAAACTTGTCAGACTCTGTAAATGTAAGAAACAAATGCCTTTTCTTTATAAATTACTCAGTTTCAGGTATTCTGTCACAAGCAAAAGAAAACAGACTAAGACAAATCGCTCCTTATGATTCTATTCCATGTTATTCCAATGAATTCCTTTTGTATTTAAGAGACCCAGAGCTGATCCCTCTTGCCTGCAACCAAGAAACTTGACTGATGCACTGGGGTTTCCATGCATAATAGCAATTTAAAGCTTTTTCCCAAGCCAAGCAATGCTTTTTGTGCAGTCTTTTTGGTAATCCATTCCTTCATTATTCAACCAACTCTGCTCCAGAGACTAAGAATACAAAAATTTTAAAGTCACAGTGTGCTTCTGGTTTAGTTGGTGAGGGGGTGGGGGTGGGGGGTGGGGGGCAGGAGAGGGGAACTGTACTTTAAGAGAAGTTAGAATCTATAACCTGAGCCCTTGCTGAAATCAATTCAGCAATCAAAACCCGGAGCCGACAATTACAGCAGTAAGATAAGAGAAGCTTAGTACATTTAGCTCATGCTGAGATAGCCGCTAGGAGAGCTGAAGGAAGCTCAGGGTTCTGGGTTCACTCCTTTGGCATAAAAACAATGAGGTAAGAAAATTCAGGCTGAGCATGGTGGCTCACATCAGGAATTTTAGCACTTTGAGAGGCCTACGCAGGAGGATTGCTTGAGCCCAGGACTTCAACCAGCCTGAGCAAGATAGCAAGACGCTGTCTGTACAAAAAATACAAAAAAATTAGCTGGGACACGGTGGCATGCGTCTGTAGTCATAGCTACCCGGGAGGCTGAGGCCGTAGAATCACTTGAGTTTGAGGCTGCAGTGAGTTGTAGTGACACCACTGTATTCCAGCCTGGATGACAGAAACCCTGTCAAAAAAGGAAGGGAGAGATGGAGGGAAGGAAGAAATTCAAAGACCAAAGAGCCAGGATACCAGAAAAGGTGTTTTTTTTTTTTTTCTTTTGAGGGGACAGGGTTTACTATGTTGCCCAGGTTAGACGGCAGTGGCGTCTTCATAGCTCACTGCGGCCTCAAACTCTTGGGCCCAACCCATCCTTCCGCTTCTGCCTCCCGAGTAGCTGCGACCGCAGGCGCCGACCGCGACCCCAGGCTCAGGGCAGGTTTCTATTGACGGTTTTGCTGCCACCTAGAGGATTTACGTAGCACTGAACAGTGTGCGCGGGAACTTCAGAGCCTCCAACCGGAGGTTGCTTTTAACGAAACAAATCAGAATTCCTTGGAGTTTTGAAAAGAACTTTTAGACGTTTTCCGATAGAAATTAATAATTCTTTGGGTCTTGAACCCATTTTAAAATGTGATAAAGCAATGGATGCTTTTTCTAAGAAATACAGAAACCAATGGAACACATTTCCAGGGATCCTGGGACCACTGAAGACCACCCAAGAGTCTAGTCTTCGGTTAAAGACTAATTCTTTCCATTGTACATTAACCGAAACAACCACCTAAAAGTTCAGAATGCAAATTCAGCTCAATTCAATTTTAAATATGGATTTAATATGAACAAAAGA
The DNA here is from genome assembly GCF_000181295.1 of Otolemur garnettii. Taxonomy (NCBI): domain Eukaryota; kingdom Metazoa; phylum Chordata; class Mammalia; order Primates; family Galagidae; genus Otolemur; species Otolemur garnettii. The sequence goes on along the minus strand of NW_003852441.1, from coordinate 2,201,489 downwards.
CTCAAAGTTATTTATTTAAAAAATATTCCCAAACTGCATTTTTCTTTTATGTATTTATTTTTGTTTTGTTTTAACCCTGACAACACCTTGATTTTATAGACTACACTTTTCACTTCACAATGAAATGCTGGCCTACACACCGTGTGCAGAAATGGAGTAGAATCCAGAGCATAATGTCAGTCTGGCCAAACCAAATCACTGTTGGTATCCAGAATGGCCCTGGAGGTCCTCTCTGCTTGGTCCAGAGCTGTGAGCAGAGTATTTGGTTTGCCAGGCAGGCAGCTTTGGATCCCAGACTCAGTTTCCCCAGGTATAAATGGGAATAATACCTCTTGGGATTGGGGTGGGAGTCCAATGAGACAGTGAATGTAAAAGCTACGTTCAGCGCCTGATACCTAGTAAACACTTAATGATTGTTAACTGTTGGTTTCTTTTAAATGGGTTTCTTGGTCAGGGTTGATAGAACATTAAACACAGGTCTTCTCTCTACAGAGTTTCTCTCAAATTTGAGCAAGAAAAGAGATCCAGGTGAATACTGAAGCAAGCAATCTCCCTCATCTGAAATATAATAAAGTTAACAAAATGTGGGGGTAAATGGTTTTTAAAAATCAGTGGTAGTCTGGGCGGCCCCTGTGGCTCAAAGGAGTAGGGCGCTGGCCCCATATGCCAGAGGTGGCGGGGTCAAACCCAGCCCCGGCCAAAAACTGCAAAAAAAAAAAAAAAAAAAGATAGAAAAATCAGTGGTAGTCACGCAGAGAAGGGGATATAACTTTATGTAATAAACACCAAAGAGTGGAATTCTGCCAGGGAAGAAGCAAGAGAGTCCAGTCAGGATTAACATGGCTCTGCCTGACCCCCGATGAGGCTGGGGAAAGAGCTGACTGGGGGAGTATTAGGCAGATGTCATGCTCATTAGAGCTGTTCACAAATGCACCATTTCTTCTTGTTCCACCTCAAGACAGGATAACATTTCCCTGCTCCGTTTAAACTTTACCTTTGATGTTAGCATACCATGTGACTTGCTTTGGTAAATGCACCGTGAGCAGAAGCTCTGAGACCTAGTACAGGCTTTGACACATCCTCTTCATAAATGTCTTGATCTGGTGGTAGCAGAAACACATGTGACAACAATGCCACTGTCAGCCTGTGTCCTTGAACACCATAATAAGCACAGCCCCCACGAACCTTTGTTGGACATGTACAAGTGAGAAATAAACTTTGTTGTCATAACTGACTGCGGTATTAGAGTTGTTTGTTCTACAGCATAACACAGCCCATGCTCACGGATACAGCAGCCCTGGAGCAAGCACGAAGTCAGCTCTTAAGAGGAATAGCCTCAGCCAAAGGACTCAAATGGACAATTCTCCAAAGAAGATTCCAAATGGCCAATAAGTGCATAAAAAGATGTTCAACATCACCAATTATGAGGAAAAGGTGGATTATTAATACGATGACAAAGCAATTCTACTTCCAATAGTCATTAGGATGACTATTGCTTCTTAGAAAATGGAAAATAGTGCGTATTGGTGAAATGTGGAGAAAGTAGGAAGCCTTATGTATTTTAGTGGGAATGTAAATTGGTGCAGCTACTATGGAAAACAGTTTGGCGGTTCCTCAAAAAGTAACCCAGAGAATTAACATAGGATCTAGCAGTTTCCTTTCCCAGTATATTGGCACACCTGTGCTCATAGCAGCGTTATTCACCATAGCTGACACACAGAATCAGCACGAGTGTCCATCAGGAATGAATGGATAAACCAAACGCGGTGCCCACGTAGTGGAACATTATTCAGCCTTAAGAAGGAATGAAATTCTGACACACACTGCCACCTAGATGACCCTTAAGGACATTATTTTAAGTGAAATAGCCAGTCATAAAAAGACAAATATTATGATTCCACTTACATGAGGCACCTGGTGTAGTCAAATTTATAGAGACAGAAAGTAGAATGGTGGTTATCAGGGGTTAGAAAGAGAGGAATGGGGAGTTATTTATTGTTCGATGGGTATAGGGTTTCTGTTTGGGAAGATGAAAATGGTCTGGGGGTGAATGGTGGTGGTGGTTGCATGGCATTGTATAATAAAACTACTTAATGCCACCAAGTTGTACATTAAAAAAAATGGTTCCCAGTGTAGACGTTATGTTATGTATATTTTACCATAAAACTTTTTTTAAGAAGGGTAACAGGCTCAGTGCCTGTGGCTCAAGTGGCTAAGGTGCCAGCCACATACACCTTAAGGTGGTGGGTTCAAATCCAGCCCGGGCCTGTCAAAACAACAATGACGGCTGCAACCAAAAAATAGCCGGGCATTGTGGCAGGCATCTGTGGTCCCAGCTACTTGGGAGGCTGAGGCAGGAGACTCGCTTGAACCCAGGAGTTGGAGGTTGCTGTGAGCTGTGATGCCACAGCACTCTACCCAGAGGGACAGCTTGAGGCCCTGCCTCAAAAAAAAAAGAAGAAGAAGAAGAGTAACAGCCCGTACATATTCTCAAAGTATTTTCACAGATGCAGAAAAGAGCACCAGGATTTTTCAACATTGGAACTGTGCTGAGTTAGAAGAAGTGGGATCCTTTACATTTTGATGACCTAAACAGGGATCAGAGAAGGAAGCCTTACAAGTGGTGATGAAAGCTGCAGGGTCTCACTGGCAGACTTGAGATTTTGAAGGAAAGCCACAAACCCACAGAAACAGAAGGACTCTCAGAAGTTGGCTAACTCAGCCTTGTGTCGTGGAAGCAAAATGAGATAGAGGGAGGGAAAAGGACTTTGCTCAGAGTCTGGTGGCAACTGACTCCCTGAGCTGGGACTGGCTTCCCGGCCACCGGATACACAAACATATCTTTGTACGTCTTACCTTCTGAACACTGACTTCATATAAACAATAACAGAAGAGAAATTTTCCTATTTAAAATTGTCTTGCACATTTTCCCTGAAACTTCCCTTGCTAGCTGGTGATGATCAGAGGAGCAAGTGGGAAGAGAGTACTTGCACAAAATCCGCATGTCCACAGGTTCAGCTTTGGTTTTTGTCATTTCATATGGCAGTTTATTCATAGCTGTGACTGTAAACACATAAATTTCATGGAGTCCTTACAGCAACAAAACATTTCTCATTCTACAGGTGAAATTTTTAAATGATGGGTCCTGGCTTGGAGTGCTGGGTTTGTACACAAATCCACTCCAAACCTGGGTTCTGTAATACCCATAACAATCAAATAACTTTTACTTACCCATAATAATTAAAAATCAGAAAACAGTGTTTCTTTCTTCTTCTTCTTCTTCTTCTTTTTTGAGACAGAGTCTCACTCTATCACCCTGGGAGCTATGGTGTCATAGCTCACAGGAACCTCAAACTCCTGGGCTCAAGTGATTCTCCTGCCTCAGCCTCCTGAGTAGCTACAGGGGCCCATCACAACATCCAGCTAGGTTTTCTATTTTTAGTAGAGACAGGATCTCACTCTTCCTCAGGCTGGGCTTGAACTCCTGAGCTCAAGTGATTCACCCACCTCAGCCTCCCAGAGTGAAAAAGCAATTTTTTAAATCTGGGCTCTGCCTCTATGGCAGAAACTGTTGGTTTCTCCTAATATCCATTCTTGCCTCCTAATATGTAAACAGAGCCCACAAATATATTAAATGTATTATTTCCAAAGAAACCAGACTTCAGGTCCTTGTCATAGTCCACACCTGATGTAACCCTTGATACACAGCCTGTTTTGCTGCGAGCTTATCAGAGCACTACTTCATTCAAATGTCCCCTCCACTTCACACTGCCATTGTGTCCTAGAATAGTTCTGTGCTATCCTTTGCTAGGTGACTCATCCCTGTGGTTGCTCAGAAGTGCAGACCCTCTCACTACAAGGAGTCACAGCTTGACTATCAGACTGCAGGTTTGTCCTCAGTGGCATAAACTGACCCAAGCCTATGTGCACAGGCTCTGAGACCTCTGTGCTCACAGGCTTTGCCTGCAATAAACTCTACATGGTATTTATAATATGTGGTGCTGGGCATGTGTGGGGTTGTGTGGGCATGTGTGGGCATGTGGGGCATGTGGGGTTTATAATATGTGGGGTTGTGTGGGGTTGTGTGGGCATGTGTGGGGTTGTGCTCCCTTCTCCCAACAGTCCCCTGTGACCCTTGCCTAGGATCTTCTCCTTGACTTCCTCAAGTCCCACTGCTCCATAGGAACCAAAAGCTGCAAGGGCCCAGCTTCCCCCCTCACACTCCGTGATCACAGGCTCCACTCTCAGAACCCTCAAAACAGAGTCTCTTACTGCAGACCCCAAGAATAACCATATCCCCTCCCTCCCCCCAGAGTCATACCTAGGAGGTCATAGCATCCAGGGGCAAAGTGTAAATGGAACCCTGGAACATGTGGACAGTGCCATGCAAAAACATTGCTGCTGGCACCCACAGAGAACAGGGTGACATCCCAGGGGCCAGAACGTGGGCCTCAGGGAGGCAGGATGGTAGCCAGGCAGGCAGCCAAAAATTGGAAGAGCAACACGAGGCCTTTCTGACCTTGCTCCCAAACACAGCTTGGTGATCCTCAGACTGATTATCCACTCCCTTCCTGGGGCCATGCTCTCTGCCCCTCATTGCCCAGGACTCCTGTGTCTTACTGAGGTCCTTCCCGCGAGAAGCACGCTGTCCTTGTATGTTCAGGAAACAGGAGTGACAATCGTGGTGTCATAATAGAAGTGGTGCAGAGAGAAGAGATGTGCGGTGGCAAGAAAACAGACTTGGCACAGGAGGATTCTGATAAAAGCCAAATCATGTCCAAGCAAATTCCTTCTATAAAGGGCCAGCTAGTGAGAATGTCCCAAGTAGCTGGGACCACAGGCGCATGCCACAATGTCTGGCTAATTTTTGTGTTTTAGGTAGAGACAGTCTCCCTCTTGCTAAGGCTGGTCTGGAACTCCTGAGCTCAAGCAATCCACCCCCCTCAGTCTCCCAGAAAGCTAGGATTACAGGCACGAGCTATCATGCCCCACCCCAATACATTATTTTAAAACATACAACCACCTGGGAGATAGAAATATTTCCACATTACAGAGACCATACAGCAAAGCTCAATAACTCGTCCAAGGACAAATGTTAGTTAACCATCTGGTTTGCCAAACCAAATTTTGGGGGGCTTCGGAGACAACTGTTTCCAATCCTTGGCCGTGCCTTTTACTAACTGGAAGATTATAGGCAGTTTCTCTAACCTCTCTGAAGACTCATTTTCTCATTTGCAAAATGAGGCAAATAATAATATCTACCACCCCAGGTTGCCATGAGAATTAAATGTGACATTACATTTAATGAAATGAAAAGTCCCTTGGATAATATCTTGTATATTGTATGTGCTTGACAAGAATATCCTTTTATTTAGATACTTAGCGTCTCAGAACTGATTGTCATAGTGATGGAATATTTGTGAAAAGCCATCCAAATTCATTTAAAATGACTGCAGGGAGGGAGGCAATTAAAAGAGTGGGACAAGAGGATTGATTATAGAGCTTTAGATTACTGTTCCCTTTTAGGTGGAAAACAAAACAATTTTAAGGTAAACTTCAGGTTGTAGTTTTTTTTTTTTTTTTGAGACAGTCTCATTATGTGGCCCTCGATAGAATGCCATGGCATCACAGCTCACAGCAGCCTCAAACTTTTGGGCTTAAGTGATTCTCTTGTGGCTGGGACTAAAGGGGTCGACCACAACACCCAGCTATTTTATTTTGTTGTTGTAGTTGTCATTGTTGTTTGGCAGGCCCGGGCTGGGTTCAAACCCACCAGCTTCGTTGTATGTGGCTGATGCCCTAGCCGCTGAGCTACAGGCACCAAGCCAGGTTGTAGATTTTTGACCTTGCTGCTCCTTGGGATCAGGCATACAGATTAAATTGGAGCCTCCCCGGGGGTCTGTTTTTCATCTGCAAATGATAGCTGTCATGGGATTAAGTTAAATATAAAAGTGTATTTAGCAGGCACTCAAAAATGATAGCTGATGTGATTACTGGGGTGGTCATTATTGTTATTATACTGTGAGAGGTTTCCATTTTCTGATCTATAGAGTGAAAATTATGCGAGACCATTGCTAAGAACTTGTCCAACTTTGACGATCACTGATTCTAGTGTTCTTGTATGAAATATATATGAGACATCCTGGATAAAGAGCTGTAAATGTATGAGGTAGTTGCTCAGGCTGTAAACATACGAGGTAGTTTCAAGGAATGTAAACGTGTGAAGTAGTTAACTCTGGAGGCTCAGCTACTCCTCATGGGTTAGATATGACTCAGATGGCCCACTTTGTGTATAAAACAACAACACAACCACAAAGACATCCCACTTATTCAGTGTCTTAGTGGGTACAGCCCTTACTCCCACCAGCACATCAAGATTTGGCCAGTCAAAACTCTGAGCTCTAAACAGGAGGAGCAGGGGGTGTATGCCCACTGTCTCTGACCGCTCTCATCTCATGGTGGCATCAGGCTCTGACCGCTGCTCTGTGTGGGCTCTGGATTGCATCCACAGTCCAAGAAGTTAAGCTGACAGCACCTGGCCTCCTGCCCCCACTGGGTGTGCTCTGGGCTTCAATAGTGATAACGCCACAAAGATATATGTGCAGCCCTGAAGTGCAGGAGGGTTAATGTCTGGAGAGGTGAACTGTTGACCAATGGGATAAACACTTCCCCGTTTACATAGGTCCCACAGATCATGACATTCTTCACACTTGGTGGCAGCCAACTCAGCACACAGCCTTGCACTGGCTCTCCTTCCTGCTCTCCTTTGCTCCCCATCTCTCCTTCCCACCCCTGCATTGTACCCCTGAACACAGCCCTGCCGTGAGCCCTCTACCTCAGGCTTTGCTTCCTAGGCCCTAAAAGAGAACTGGGATTTGGAAGTTAGATTACTGGCCGGGACCTTAGTGCATTCAGCCTGCTTATAACTGAGTACTAGGTGGCTTATAAACATCAGAAATTTATGACTCCGTCTTCTGAAGGCTGGAAAGTCTGAGATCAAGGCACCAGCAAATTCCCTATCTGAAGAGGGCCAACTTTCTGGTTCATAGATGGGACCTTGTAGTTGTGTCCTTTCGTGGTGGGAGTGGCAAGTAGACTCTCTGAGGCCTCTTTTATATGAGTAACATGGGTATTAATCCCACTTCATGAGGGATTCATGAACCTGGAGAGAACACAAACATTTATTTATTGCATTTTATTTTATTTTTAATTATTTATTTTGTTTTTATTAAATCATAACTATGTACATTGATGCATTTATAGGGTTCGGTGTACTGATTCGATATACAATGTGAAATGCTTACCCTGGACTGATTAACACATCCATCACTGTTATACTCTTTTACTAGTTTTGAAATGTACCATTGCATCATGCACATTAGGTGAGGTCCCCCAGATACTCTCCCTCCTCCTGCCTCTCCTCTCCCCTCCCCTCTCTCTCCTCTTCCCTTTTACTTTCTGGACTATAGTTATGTTTTGCCATTCATATGAGTGTGTAGGTGATTATATATTGATTTATAGTGGTATTGAGTACATTAGATACTTTTTTTCCATTCTTGAGATACTTTGCTAAGAAGAATATGTTCCAGCTCCATCCAGGTAAATATAAAAGATATGAAGTCTCTATCTTTTTATGGCTGCACAGTATTCCATGGCGTACATATACCACAATTTGTTAATCCATTCAAGGATCAGTGGGCACTTGAGCTGTTTCCATGTCTTGGCAATTATGAATTGGGTCACAATAAACATTCTGGTACAAATGTCTTTATTGTAAAACGATTTTCATCATCTGGGTATATACCTAGTAGAGAAATTGCAGGGTCGAATGGTAGGTCTACTTTTAGTTCCTTACGTATTCTCTAAACTTCTTTCCAAAAAGGTCATATTAGCTTGCATTCCTGCGAGCAGTGTAGAAATGTTCCCTTCTCTCCACATCCATGCCAGGGACACAAACATTTAGACCAGAGGTCCTCAAACTTTTAAAACAGAGGGTCAGTTCACTGTCCCTCGGACCATTGGAGGACTGGACTGCGGGCCCCAGGACAAGACAGGCAGGACAGGCAGCCGCGGCAAAAACACCCAGTGGGCCAGATAAATGTGGCCCGTGGGCTGTAGTTTGAGGACGCCTGATTTAAACAAAGCAACTAGAATAACAAGAAGAAGAACTCTATTGCTGGAGGTGAGTGGAGGACAGATAACCTCTTCCAAGCAGCAGCATCACAACTAGTCAGGCTTTTATCTGTGATTGCCTGAGATGATGTATGGGGAGAGGAGCAGCCGTGGCACATAGTTTTATGGATGTGCTGAGGTCTGAATGCTTGTGCTTGCTTTCCCCACATTTGTATGCTGCAATCCAGATGCCCAGCATTATGGTATTAGGAGATGGGGCCTTTGGGAGGTGGTCAGGTCGTGAGGTCTCTGCTTTCATGAATGGGATTAGTGCCCTTATAAAGGAGGCCCTAGGACCTTCACTCCTTCTCTCATGTGATCACATGGTGAGAAAGTGCCACCTGTGAACTAGACCATGAACCCTTCCCAGACACTGAATCTGTAGGCTGTCAAGTACCAGCACGAGAGAGTGACCTCTCACGACCTGGTGTGAGTGGGGAGAGTTGACCTGAGTGGAAAGGTAGGAAATAAAGAAATGAAGCCAAAAAGACAAAGACAGGGACACAAAGACAGACAAGAGCCAAGAGCAAAGCTGGCATCTGGAGGGCTGATGCAGCTGATGACCACAGTCAGCCTCTCACCCGTGGAAATAGCTTTATTTATAACAAGGTTGCATAAATCTTAATACACGGGGTAGAGATCAACCTTAAAGAGGAAAACTGTGTGCTGGCCAACAACAAGGAAAGTATGCATGGGCTACCTGAGTTCTGGCAGGTGCAAAGAATGTCGTTAAAGGAGGACAGTGGTCGGGGGTTGCTCCCTGCCGGACACAGCCTGCTCCCCACAGTGGGCAACCTGCTCTCAGACTTCTCAGCCTCTGCAACTGTGAGAAATGAATTTCTACCATTTATAAGCCACCCAGTCTATGCCATTTTATTCTAACAGCCCAAACAGATTAAGATAGGAGGCACTGCTAATTTTAAGAACTGGCTTCTGGTTGAAAAAAGACGATGATAGGCCCAAGTAGCCAGCTGCCATCTCCAGTCCTATCGTGGAAGCCTCAGGGCTGCTTTGGCAGTTGTAGGGCAGACTGCTCAAGACCAGGCCCAGGATCTAATTGTAAGAGGGATAGAACTGTAAAAGAGACAAAATGCACAGTCTTAGCCTGTCTCCTAGTCAAAGTCAGTGCTCCAATGGTAAGATCAGAACTCAAGAGATGTGAAATGGGGACATCTGAGTGGATAAGCTTAAGAAACTTGAACCTTCAGACTTCTCAAGCACCCTCCCCTCCCCAGAAGAGGCTGTACATGACCTCAGACATGATCTTCCCTGCAAGATGCCATTTGTTCTACTGAAGATCAACCACCTCCACTCCTGATTATTTCTAGGTAAAGCCCAAAGTCAGGTCTCTACACAGCCTGAACAAGGAGTCGGTCCCAGCTGTGGGAGAAAATAACATACTTGCCAAAGGATCCGCTGGGCCTGACTACTGTGTATGGGAGAAACCAGGGAGATCATATGTGAGCCTCAAATCTTGAAGCTGTTGGGCTGGGAGAATGGGTAGAATATAAGCCTAAGGGGGGGGAGATTTTTCCTACTAGAAGGTGTTCACCCACAGCTATAGATCCTGTGCTGTCACAGGAGAAAGCAGAACTGGTACTAACATACTGTTGCAATTGAACTTGGCCTAGAGTAAATGAGGAACATATTACCAGAACTACTTTTTTTTTTTTTTTTTTGAGACAGGTCAAGTCTCACTCTGCTGCCCCAGGCTAGAGTTCCATGGCATTAATCTAGCTCAAAGCAACTTCAAACTCCTTGGCTCATATGATTCTCCTGCCTCAGCCTCTCAAGTAGCTGTGACTACAGGCGCCCACCACCATGCCAGCTAATTTTTCTATCTTTAGTAGAGACAGGGTCTCGCTCTTGCTCAGACTGATCTCAAACTCCTGAGCTCAAGCAATCCTTCTACCTCAGCCTCATAGAGTGCTCAGATTATAAGCATGAGCCACTGCTCCTGGCCTACCAGAACTATTCTTAATATAGAGGTCAGAAGGCTCAAGGGTGTAGGACTGTTGGAACTGAGGTACTGAAGAGGTTAATGTAACTCCATTTGGGAATGAAGAGGTTAATGTAACTCTATCTTGGAACTAACTCCCCACTCCCCTCCTGGATAAGGTCGCCCAGGTGGAATCAGTCTATCAGAAGGAGAGTGGTTCCCTCCTCCACATTTCTAGGCAGCCAGTCTGAAGGGGAATGCCGACTTCTGCACTTCTGGGCAAGGTCGATCAGCCCAGGCGGAGCCAGCCTATCGGAAGTAAACATGCGCTGCTCCTCTAAAAAGAACCTAACTGTAAACCCACCTTATAGCACCCCTGGACAACAGCTCAGCCAATGACAACCCCTTCTGACGAATGTCAGATAGAATTCCCCTATGTGCCTTTAAAAACCTTCCCTTACTCCATTTCAGGGTTGTCCCTCCCAGCTGCAGAGTGGAGTGACCCAGGTATATGCTTACATTTTAAATAAAAGCATTACTTTGTTTTTACATGTGTGTATGGTGGTCTCTCAGCAGTGATTTAGGTCCTAACATTACGATGTAAGACCTGAAAAGCCATGAGAAGACACTGCCTTCCTTGAAACACTGGCATCTCTGAGTGGCTGCACGGTGGTAATCCTCTGTTGGCCAGTGGACAGAGGAGGTACTACTAATGGAGATGATAGGATTCCAAAATGACAAAGGCCAGGTGATCACCTTTAAGTATCAAAGGAAAGTGAATGTACTTACAGTTTTGGGAAGCAAGGCTGGAGTGGCCACCAGACTTCCTTGACTCACAGGGATCTGGAGAGATGAATAAAGGATCACAGTATTCCCTGAGAGGAGGAAGATGCCCAATAGACTGGTGTGTGCATGGTTTATATAATTTTTTAAAAATCAAGTGTTTGTGAACAAAAGGCTAATATCAGCTTTCATAGTGAAAATCACATCAATTCCAAGTTCCCAGGTCACGTCACTCACTTCACAGGCCCAGAGTTTATTGTTTCAAAAGGAAGTCAGACCCCCTTCAAGAAGGTCTTTATAATATCTATAAGTTGCATATTAAATATTTCTCCAGGCTCGGCACCTGTAGCTCAAGTGGCTAAGGCACCAGCCATATATACCAGAGCTGGTGGGTTTGAATCCAGCCCAGGCCTGCCAAACAACAATGACAACTGCAACCAAAAAATAGCTGGGCATTGTGGTGGGTGCCTGTAGTCCCAGCTACTAGGGAGGCCGAGGCAAGAGAATCACTTAAGCCCAGGAGCTGGAGGTTGCTGTGAGCTGTGATGCCACAGCACTCTACTGAGGGTGACAGCTTGAGGCTCTGTCTCCAAAAAATAAATAAATATTTCTCCAATAATTCTCCTGAAAAGAACTGAGGTTATTTTTCAGAATAACTGGGCACCAGGGAAAGGAGAATGCCCAGAATTTCCAAGGACTGTGTAATACAAGATCAAAGACAGGAGTGACTGAAACCAGAGAACCCACAATGTCATGTGCTCCTGCACTTGGTCTTAGGAAGCCCTGATGCAAGCCAGTCTGCAATGAGCCCAGTGAGTCTCCAGATCTACCTTGTCACTATTTCCTCAGCCTCAGAATAGGAACTGGGATAATGTAATAGACACTGTAATCAGTCTGAACATATTAGTGTGCTATGTTACTTTCTTTTCTTACACTGTGTCTTTGGACTCTAACCCATGGTGGTCAGCTTTCCGGCACTTCCCGCCTGCTCCTTGAACAGGGCAGGTGCACTCCAGATGCTAAAGAAAAGCCGCAGGTGGAGTCATAGGTGTTTGAGGAAGCTGTCAGTGCAGGGCGCACAGAAATAGAAAGTGTATATTTTATACCTACAGCACATCTTACTATGCTTAGCCATGTTCCCAGTTCTGATTAGCTATATTTGGCCAGCCACTGATGTCCTGGGCAGTGCTGATCTAAAGAATACTTGATTGTCTGGACATTCTGCAGAACATCACACTGGGACACTCTATTGATGACATCATGCCATATGGACTCAGTGAGCAAGAAATGGCAAGTGTTCTAGACATGCCGTCAAGACACATCCATGCCAGAGGTGGAACTTAAACGCTACAAAGACTCAGGGGCCTGCCACACTGCTGAAACTTTTAAACCCTGTACATGTTTGTGCAGAAAAGGATCTAACCTTGCCAAAGAAAGGTTTGGTCTTTGCCCTCAGCTTCGGGGAGGTGATCTCGTTAGACCTCTAGGATGTCATTCCTGACAGGGTTGTTTTTGTTTTGACTGGGGCCTTGGGCCAGCCAGATAGCAGCAATGTGATTTCGGTTGGGGGCCCATAACTGTGACCTGCTAAGGGGCTGGAGACTGAGATCAGCCACCTGAACTGTCAACCATGCTTACATAATGGAACCCCCCAAAGACTTCGGACACTAATGCATGGGTAAGCTCCCCTGAACGGCAATACCCCATGCTGGGAAGCCAACTCTGTCCTGACTTCATGGGGCTCATGGGGAGAGAACATCTGGACGTCGTCTTCTGTACTTCCTTGGACTCTGCCCTTTGCAATTCTTCCCTTGGCTGATTCTAATCCGTAATCTTTAGCTGTAATGAAACAGCTGTTGGTGAGTTTTATGAGCACTCCTAGCAAATTATCTAAACTAAAGGTCACCTTGGGGACCCCTGAACTTGCAATTGGTGTTAGAAGAAAGGATGCTTTTGTGTAGACTGTGTCCCCAAACTTTGCAGTTGTTAACTTCCATAATTTCATTCTTTCTAATATAGTCAATGTTTGTTCACATTTATCCACATACTTACCACTCCTTTATAATGCACTGGAGCTCAGACTTTCTCTTTTATGTTACTTTTCTTCTGCCTGAAGTAAATTCTTTAGAATATCCTTTAGTGAGATCTGCTGGTGACAATTTTTCTCTAATTTTGTCTGAAAATGTCTTTTTTGTGTCACTCTTGAAATATATTTTTGCTGGGTATAGGATTCTGGTTTGATGGTTACTTTTTACAGCACATTAAAGTTTTAATATCTGTCTTCTGGCTTCCATCACAACTGTTGAAAAAATCAGCTTCCTGTCTAGGTTTCATTCCTTTGACGATAATATTTCCCCTATCCTCAGAAATTTTTAATGATTTTTTCATTGGACAAGAGCAGTGGCTCCTGCCTGTAATTCCAGAACTATGGAGGCTGAGGAGCAAGGATCACTTGAGACCAGAAGTTTGAGACCAGTCTGGGCAACACAGTGAGAACCCTGTTTTACAAAAAAAAAATCAAAAATTAGCTGGAAGTACTGGTGTATACCTGTAGTGCTAGCTACTCAGACAGCGAGGTGGGAAGATTGCTTGAGTCCAGGAATTAGAGGTTAGAGTGAGCTATGATTGTGCTATTGCATTCCAGCCTAGGTGATAGAAACCCTGTATCAAAAAGATTGGGGGCGAGACTTTCTTTTTTTTTTTGACACAGAGTCTCACTATGTCACCCTTGGTAAAGTGCCATGGCGTCACAGTTCACAGCAACCTCAAACTCTGGAGCTTAAGCGATTCTCTTGCCTTAGCCTCCCAAGTAGCTGGGACTACAGGCGCCCACCACAACACCTGGCTATTTTTTGTTGCAGTTGTCATTGATGTTTAGCTGGCCCAGGCCGGTTTTGAACCCGTCAGCCTCAGTGTATGTGGCTGGCACTATAAACACTGCGCTACGGGTGCCAAGCCAGATTTTTATTGGTTTTTATTTCCTGAAGCTTTGTTATTAACGATCTATGGATTGATTTCTTTTTATTTATTTTCAGTTCATACTGATTCTTGAATTTGTAGGCTGGTTTCTGTTATCCTTTCAGGAAAATCATCAGCCACTAGTTTTTCAAATATTTCCCCTGCTAAATTCTTTCTCCTTTTCTGCACTGTGATCAAACATCTGGTAAACCTTCTCATTATATTCTCTTACGACTCTCACCCTCACTGCAGGCTTCATGCTCGGTATTTTCTTCTGTCCTAGTTACCATTTCACAAATTCCCTCTCTGGCTATAACTCTTTGTACAGAGAAGTTTATTTAGTTTTTAGTTTATTTTGTTTTTCAGTTCTAGAATTTCTAGCTACTTCTTCTCATCTGTCAGTTTTTATAATTTCCAATTCTCTGTCCCCCTTTTCAATCTTTTTTTAATCTCCTTGAATAGAGCAAGAACAGTTACATTAAAATCTGTGTCTGACAATTTCACTGTCTGGAGGTCCCATGTGACTGTTTCTATTGCTTGTCATTTCTCTTGGCTTTTGTTCCTAATGTCCTATCTCCTGTGCCTGGACATCTGTGACTGTATGCCCAACACTGTTATTTGAAAAATTGTTGCAATAATTTGAGAACTTGGGTGATGTTATCTCATCTCAAGAGACTTTAATTTGCTTCTACTTGGTATCTAGGGACACTGTAGTCCAGACTTTCCAAATTTACTATTAGGGAGTAAGATTTTCTGGATTACCCAGATGACTTGAAATTTGGTTGCCATCCCTGTAAGGGCAAGTTTACTTCTGGTCCAGCTTTTTGGAATCTTGACCCAAAGTACACCCTGGACTTCCACTTTTGTATCGAGTCTGTGATGCTATCAACAGCATCACTAACTCAGCTTCTCATTCTTGTAAGCTTCTCTTATTATTATCTTTTTTTTCCCCATAAACATCCAAAGTTTCCAGAGCAAGAAGCCCCAGATGCAGGACTTAACTCTCTGGATTCCATTTTTCTTCTCCATCTTTACCCAGAAATTCTTCGTGATCTTACTGCCCCAATGTCTTTCAATATTTGGTTTCATCTCTTTTGGTTTTCCTTAACATGTGGCTGCTCCAAATTACCTATTTGACTGTTAATAGAAATGGAACTCTTTGTTATACAAATTTAAGAGATTATTATCATTATAATCTTCTGCTTGTTTTGATTTACTTTAATGGGCAAAATGTGCAATGAAATCTCATTCATCTGGCACACTTACAGACTGCAGGAGCAATTGACCTCATTATAGCTGAAATCACAGGCTAGAATTTTCAGCTTGGCTCTGTAGCACAGTGGTTACGGTGCCAGCCACATACACCTAAAGGTGCCAGGTTTGAACCTGGCCCAGGCCAGCTAAAGAACAATGACAATTGCAACAAAATATGGCCACCAAGAGTTTAAAGTTGCTGTGAGCTGTGACGTCACAGCACTTTATCCAGGGTGACATAGTGAGACTCTGTCTAAAAAAGAAAAAGCCAGAATTTTTTTTTTTGCAGTTTTTGGCTGGGGATGGGTTTGAACCCGCCACCTCCAACATATGGGGCTGGCGCCCTACTCCTTTGAACCAAAGCACCGCCCCAGAATTTTTTCAGAAATAAATTTCACAAATCTATTGATTCAAATGCTTTTGATAATGTAAAAGATTGGATTGAGAATTCATCTTTGTTTAGACAGCTGATGAGAATTTTAAGTTCTATCAACATATATAGGATTCGCAATTTTGATGTCATAAATCTGAGTTTGTTTATATCTGCTTACTAAAATGTACCAAGGAGCTTTCCTATAGTATCAAAAGATTTGTTTGAATAGTTTTTTAATGTTATGAATGTTTGATGTAGAAACTACATTTGTTAGAATGTTTGTTGTAGAAAACTGTTCTCTACTAAACAGTGTCACTGGAGATTAATTTTATTCACTGGTTTTGTGACAACTAACTTACTGATTTTACCTCACATATTTGTTGTAATTAATCTAACTAGTATAAAATGGCTGTGAGGATTCCCTTAAATTTAGGAGCATAATTAAAGAAACTCCTTGGGGTAAAAATTTGCTTTATTTTATATGTAAATTAAAGTGACTCTAACAAGTTAATTTAGAAATACAATGCTGGCTCATTGTCTGTGGCTCAAGTCACTAAGGCGCCAGCCACATACACCTGAGCTGGCAGGTTTGAATCCAGCCCGGGCCGCCAAACAAGGACAGCTGCAACCAAAAAAAAAAAAAGCTCAGAGTTGTGGCCGGTGCCTGTGGTCCCAGCTGCTTGGGAGGCGGAGGCAGGAGACTCGCTTGAGCCCAGGAGTTGGAGGTTGCTGTGAGCTGTGATGCCATGGCACTCTATCCAGGGGGACAGCTTGAGGCTCTGTCTCAAAAAAAAAGAAAATACAATGCTGAGTATCAGTTTGCCATGACTGGATATTCAAACTAATGGAATGTTCTTTTTTTTTTTTTGAGACGGAGTCTTATTTTTTCCCCCTGGGTAGAGTGCCATGGAGTCAGAGTTCACAGCAACTTCAAACCCTTGGGCTCAAGTGATTTTCCTACCTCATCTTCCTGAGTAGCAGGGACTACAGGCACCTACCACAAGGCTAGCTACTTTTTTTTAGTAGCAACAGGGTCTTGCTCTCACTGGGGTTGATCTCCAATTCCTGAGCTCAAGCAATCCTCCTGCCTCAGCCTCCCAGAGTGTTGAGATCACAAGTGTGAGCCACCACTCCCAGCAGAATATTTTCCTTTATTTTTATATTCTTGTTTTAACTTTATTCACATGTGGCTTATCAAATTCCAAAAGATTAAATGACAATACTCTTAACATGAAGCATCCTAAGCATATAAACTCTTTAATGGGTGATGATTCAGAAGGCACTGAAGAATCTGCACTGCTAAGTATCAAGCATTTCCTCGTACCTGCCCAATACACCCTATTCTGGAACAATGGGCTGGAGGTGGAGAGAAATCTGGCTTTGGAGTCAGATTGACTTACTAGCCTGTGATCCTGGGTGAGTTACTCTGAGCCTTAGGACCACATTTGTAAACTGTGGATAAGGATGGCAGCCAGCTCACAGAGTCTCACTTTGGGGTGGGAGCAAGGTTGCAGAATTAAGTGAGATCAGGATTATAAGGCACTCAGTACTTAGAGGGCACATAATTAATTGCTTCATAAATAATGGCCATTATTGTGACTGGAATGTATTCAGCTGTTGGGGGGATGAAGGCAATTTCAGAATAATTGCCTATTGGCAATGGAGAGGCTTGACTGGAAGTTGGGAAAGATACTGCTTCCAGAAAATAAGGAAGGATTTTTTCCCTTGTGTTCCTCCTGCTTCAACCAATTAAGCAGTCAACAAACACGAACTAGCCTCTGGTTAATTTGTGACCTTGAGCAGGTGACTTTTTCTGTGCCTAGTTTTTCCCACACCAAGACCGACACTAAGGACTATTACTAATGTGGAGGGTTTAGCACAGGGCTGGGGCACTTAGTAAGTTTTCAATAACTATCAGTCTTGGTAAACTTTTATGCACTTGCAAACATGCCTGTAAGTGAAACAGATAAACCTATTCATCTACTCTAATAATATGGTGAAAAGATCCTGGGTTCTGGTTAGTTTTTTTTTGGAGACAGAGTCTCAAGCTGTCGCCCTGGGTAGAGTGGTGTGGCGTCGCAGCTCACGGCAACCTCAAACTCCTGGTCTTAGCGATTCTCCTGCCTCAGCCTCCCAAGTTCTAGTTAGTCTTAAACCCCGACACCAGGAACAATCTTGGGCAAATTGCCTTTTCTTCTGTAACTCAGTTTTCCTGTTTACATAAGATCAAAACCCCGCAGCGAACATTCATTGAGTGGCTATTACCTTCCTACTCCCCACCAATCCCTCCCCTGCACAGGAGCTGCCACAAGGTGTCTAAAGGAACCTAGTCTCAAAGATTCACAAAAAAATGGCATGTGAACAAGGACGATACACCGGGGTTTGCCTTGTAAATATTGGAGAGGCTTGTATGTTGCCGTCCCTTACAAATTTGGGCTTTTGCAGGAATCCCGTTCTGAAAATAAATCCACTTTCTTTTTTTCATTCCCTAGGTCACTGGGACCCAGAGAGCCACCGGAGCCGCCAACAGCAGGTTGTGCCTCCCATTCCCCATCAGGGTTCTGGTTCGCCGCGAACCTGAGCGCCGGGGCGATCTGCTTCCCTGGGGAAGCCGGGGCTGCGGGGTGCAGGGGAGCAATGCCTGGGGCCGCCAGCGCCTTCTAACGAAACTCGAACGCAGATCGGAGGGACCACTCCGGAGTGTGGCCGGGTGACCCTACCATTTACAAGGGCACGTTCCGTGGGCGGCCACCGGCCAGGCGCCCCGGACGTGTGGCGAGCGCCTCCCCAGCTCCCGGAGGTCTCCCGCTCCGGGAGGGTTAGTTTTGCAGAGCTCGGGTCTGCAGGAGACCGCCGAGGGACGGCAGCAGGCAGCACAGAGCCGCAGCGGAGACCGCCGCTAGCCGCAAGCGGCAGGGAAGTAGGCCGCACGCGCCGAGGTCACGTGGGCGGTGCGGCCCTGCACCCCGGGAGAGGGCGGGGCAGGCGGCTGGGCCTCCCGTGAAGCTTCGCGCGGGGAAGGACCGGAACTCCGGGCGGGCGGCTTGTTGATAATATGGCGGCAGGAGCTGCCTGGGCAGCTAGAGGAGGCGGTGGGACCTACACCCGGAAGCGGGGTCTGTTTTCGGGCTAGTGCAGCGGCCTCTGCGGACCCGGAAGTCCGGGCCAGTTGCTGAATGAGGGGAGCCGGGCCCTCCCCGCGACAGTCCCCCCGCACTCTCCGCCCCGACCCGGGCCCCGCCATGTCCTTCTTCCGGCGGAAAGGTAGCTGAGGGGGCGCCGGCGGGGAGTCGGGCCGGGCCTCGGGGGCGGCGTGGGGCAGGTGGGCCTGCAAGGGCTTCCTTCCTCCGGGGCGGCGGCAAGGCTCCCGGTCAGCCTCTCGGCCTCCGCGCGGACGCCCCTCGAGTACCTTGCTCTGCTCTGGGACCCTGCAGGGAGGGAGAAGGTGTCCACCTCGCGCGAGGTCACAGGGATAGTCGCGCTGGTCCAGAAGTGTTTGCTGAAACCTGGGGAAGTTCAGTGTTAGCTTAAGAATAGCTTTCCTTGGGTTTTGAGGTTTTGGATTTTTTTTTGCCCACTGTGGATCAAGATCAAGGAAATCCATGTAGTGCCTTTTACCGAAGTCTGAATTGTCCGAATCTTAAGGATTTTATGTCAAAAAGCAAAACGTGAAAAAATCGTTTATCTAGCCAGGTCTATTTCCCAGTTTCCTCGTTTTTTAGGAGGGAGGGCGTTACAGCTCTTTCTGAAATAAAATTACTTATTGCTCAAGTTCCTCAATGAGGAAGACTACTTTTTTTGTTGACTTAGCAAACTTACTAATTACTGGAACCCTAACTTTATAAATGAACTGCTTATATTTCTGATTTTCAGTTGTTACAGTTTTTAAGTAAAGGCAGCTTGATTTTGATCCTGGGTAAAGTTGTTGTACTTAGTTAAAAACATATCCAAAGTGAACAAGTATGGATCTTTGGAAGATCGTAGTCCTATCAGTTCTTGTGCTTCAGAGAAAAGGTACCAGACAGAAACTGGTTTTGGAAAAAGCACTAAAGGAAATCAAGGTCTTGGGTTCACATGACAGCTCTCCTACCAACTGTAGTCTGGGAATAGACCCGTTAAGTCACACTTATTCTCTCTCAACTCAGAATTAGATGATTCCTTAAAGGCCTATTTAGCCCTGGCTAACTTTAAAGAATTCCTATTCAGTAGGTACAAGATTTTGGTAAGCGATGCTAGGTTATGAGTGAATGAAACAGTGCTGAATGAATGAAACTGGCAAAATTAAGATAGGAAGCTTTATTGGTAAGGTAAGGGATATTATTAATAGCTCCCTGGTTTGATCATTTTGAAGGGGTTGGTCTTTTTTTTTTAAAAGGGGAAAAAGCATTACAAGAATAATAAAGCATATGAATGCAAAAGGTTTATTTAGAAAAAGAATAATGAGGCAAATTGCATGTTGCACCAGAGGCTATTTATTTAACAAATATTTATGCGTGTCTGAGGTCTGTCAGGCACTGTACTAGGCCCTCAAGATTGAGCAGTGAATAAGACAAAGTTTCTGGACCAAGGGAGCTTGTTGTCTGCTGGGCTAGACAGACAATAAATAAACAAATCTCTCTGTGTGGGTATGTGTGTGAGAGAATATATGGTGTATATTTAAGAATCAAGGGAGGAGTTACGAAACATTTAAGAGGAGAAAGCTTTTTGATTGGATGTCAGAGAATGGCTTCAGCAGGTAACCTGGAAACCTAAGAGTTAAGGATCAGTAGGCAGGGTAACTTTAGAGAGACCATGGAAAAACAGTCTAGGCACAGGGAATAACAGTGTTCAAAGGCAAGAAGAGCTTGGTGCCCTTCAAGAAAGGAAAGAAGGCAATTGTGACTGAGGCATATGGGTAAGTAAGGATTAGATGATTGAGAGTTGTATAGGCCTTGGTTAGATTTTATAACAAGCACAAAGAGAATTATTTTAAAAATGCAAAAGGATCACTCCTTTTCTTTTTTGTTTGTTCTTTCTTTTTTTTTTTTTTTTTCTGAGACAGTTTCATTCTGTTGCACAGGCTAGAGTGCCATGACATCAGCTTAGCGCACAGCAACTTCAAACTCCTGGGTTCAAGCGATCTCTTGTCTTAAGACTCCTGAGTAGCTGGAACTACAGGAGTGAGCCACAATGCCTGGGTAGTTTTTGTTGTTGTTTTAGTAGAGATGGGGTCTTGGTCTTTCTCAGGTTGGTTTCAAACTCCTGAGCTCAAGGCCTCCCAGAGTGCTAGGATTAGATGACTCCTTTTAAAATAAGTGATCTGTTATCCTTTAAAAAGATCATTCTACATGCAAGAGTAGAAGCTGGAGACGGTCCTATCACAGATCTTGTCCAGACTTTAAATACTAACTTTAAATACGATCCATATGTTAACTCCCAAATTTACCTATACTTGGATCCTCACCTCTGAATCCTAACTGGTATATCCAACTGTTGGTCCATTTTATATCTCTAACAGATACCTTTAACTTATCATATCTAAAATTTTGTTTTGTATTTACTCCTTCGAAACCTGTTCACTGGTTTTTCTCAGTAGATGGCATTTTGGCCCTTTAATTGCTCAGGCTAAAAATTTAGTACAACCTTCAACCTCTTTTTCTCTCTTACTCTATGTCTGACTAATCAGCAAATCTGTTAAGTCCACTGAGAACATACCCAAATCCAACTGTTTCCTACCATCCTTGACAACACCCTGGTCTGGGCAGTCATCTCTGTTTAGATTGGGTGGTTAAGGAAGTCTTCTGAGGAGATGACATTCAAGTCTCAGGCTAAATTTCAAGAAGAAACTAGCTTTATGAACATCAGGGAAGCAGCATTATTTTGTTTTAGTCTTCCATTTGGTTTCCCTTCTTCCAGCTGTGGTGTATTTCCAAAATGAATGCACAGAAACAGTCCCAAGTATGTACGCAAACTTGGTATATAAAAAGAGTTCCTAGTCAGTTGAGAGAAGATAGACTAAGTGGTATATGATGCTGGTTTTCCAGCTGGCGAAAAAATGAAAACATTACCTACTTTCTCTCATACATATCGGGGCTTACCTAATTTTTTTTTGTAAAGGGCCAGACAGTAAATGTTTTAGGCTTTACAGGCTATGTGGTTTCCATCACAGTTTTCTGTCCTTGTTGCCGTAAAGAGTATGTAAACAAATGGGCATGGCGGACTCTAATAAAACTTTATTTAAAAAAACCTAGTGGTGGGCTGTGTAGTTTGCCAATCCCTGATCTATTGAAGTAAATTTCAGGTAGCTAAGAGCCCAAAATGTGAAAAACCAAAACTTGAAATTATATGTAGTGGGGAAAAATCTGATCTTGGCATAGCAAAGGATATTTTTAAAAGTAAGGTACAGGAAAATACAATCCATATGATGTAAATTTAACTACATTAAAAACTATAAAGTATACTGAAGATATTTGCAATGGAAACAGCAGAGAATTAACATCTAGAATGTGTGTGGATTTGCTATAAGTAATAAGTAAAAGACAGTGAGGAGGTTCACAAAAGCGGAAACCCGAAAGGCTGGTAAACATGAAAAGATGTAAGTTCAAAGGAAACAGGAAATAAGTTTAAAACATCAAATACCATTTCAACACTAATAAGTTGGGAAAAATTAGAAATACCAAGGATAAGAAAATGAAGCATGGTTATAGAGGTATAAATGGACTCCCATCTTTATTAAAAAATGCACATACTTTGTTACCTAGAAATTTCTAGGTTTATTCTAGAGAAATTCTTGTTTATGTCCATAAGTAGACATGTACTAGAATGTCACATCACATCAATGTTTGTAAGCAAAAATTAGGAAGTAATGTAAATGACCACTAACTTTTATCATTTAGAATGGGTAAATAAAGGTGTATGTATGGGCTCAGCGCCTGTAATTCAGTGGCTAGGGTGCTGGCCACATATATTGGGGCTGGCAGGTTTGAACCTGGTCCAGGCCTGCCAAACAGCAGTGACAACTGCAACAAAATAGCCGACAGGCGCTGTGGAGGGTGCCTGTAGTCCCAGCTACTTGGGAAGCTGAGGAAAGAGAATTACTTGGGGCCAGGAGTTTGAGATTGCTATGAGTTGTGACACCATAGCACTCATAGTGAGAATCTGCCTCAAAAAAAGGTGTATTTATAAAAGAATTAAGTAGTTAAAATGAATAAGCTAGATCTGCTTGAATGAACTGTAACTACATTAATGCAGACAAGTCATCTATATGTGTAGAATACTACTTATGTAATTTTTTTAAATGTGCAGAAAAATACCATTTTTTTTTAAGTATTCATATGTGGTGAATGTCTAAAAATATGTATGGCAGGAAAACATTTCATTTGGGGTAGTACTTATCTCTGGTCAGGTGGTGATTCATAGGAATCTTAAACTCTGTATAAAATACTTGCGGGGTGGGAAGGAAATAAAGCAGAATGCTCATATTTGATAATTATGTGTCTGTTCTTTTATGTTTGAAGTATTATATTACATAAGCAGTCTGATTGGTAGTAGGAGACTGCTTTGAGGATAGCAAAAGTGGAACTGTGGAGGTATGTTAATGGTTGTGAAATTAGTTGGTCACAGATGATAGGTGATTTGGGCATGGGAGGTAAAGGAGAGAGAGATGATGTTAAGGATGACTGCGAGATTTTTGGCCTGAGTAACAAGGTGGATGATAGTGTCGTTCACGAGAGAGGATGAAGAATGAGATTAAGAATAGTTTTGGGGAAAGATGATACATTCCATTTTGGACAAGTGGAATTATGGGAGATGGCAGGTAGGTGGTTAGCTATACACATACAAATTTGAGATCAAAAAGATTTAGTATGAAAGTGTAAATTTAGGAGTTATAGCACACATCTGTGGTATGGAAAGCCTTCAGAATGGGTAAGATCGGCCAGGAAATAACATTTGTATATGCAGGGAAAAGAAGAGAAGGACCCACCCTTTTCCTCAGAAACTCTTCAGTGGGTAAAGGAGGAGAGGTCAGTAAGGGGATAAGGTGAGGAGTGGCTAGAAAACCAGGGAGGAGTGTCAAGGAAGCCATGACAAGTATTTCAAGGAAGATGTAGTCAGTTGGCAAATGCTGCTGAGAGGACTGTAAGGGAACCTTAAACTATATGCAAAATACTTCACCCTATTGCATTTTAAAATTGTACCTTCCTGACAACAGTGATCAGTACCTGCAATGATCTTACTTACTTAACTTTTCCCATTTTCGTCTCCACACTTTGAATATGAACTTTACTCGATATCACTGTCTTTAGTAAGCCAGCAGGATGTCTGGCACTCAAATATGAATTGACTTCATATTGGATGCCCTGAGAGCTAGTTATTAATATTTCCTGCTACTAGCCTTTCATTTTTTTGTTTGTTTTGAGACAGGGTTTTGCTGTGTTGCCCAGGTTGGACTGCAGTGGTGTTATTGTAGCTCACTGAAACCTCCAATTCCTAGCCTTGAGCTAATGATCCTCCTGCCTCAGTCTCCTGAGTAGCTTGGACTACAACAGGTCACCACACCTGGATAATTTTTATATATTTTGTAGAGAGTGAGTCTCAGGCTATGTTGCCTGGCTAGTTTCAAGCTCCTAGTCTCAAGTGATCCTCCTGCCTTGGCTTCCCAAAGTGCTGGGATTATAGGGTGCGCCACCACACCCAGGCTCACTTCAGTTTTTAACATTTAAGAGCACAAGTAGAGGCTCGCCGCCTGTAGCTCAGTGGCTAGGGCACCAGTCACATACCCCAGAGCTGCTGGGTTCGAACCTGGCCCAAGCCTGCCAAACAATGACAACAACAACAAAATAGCTGGGCCTTGTGGTGGCGCCTGTAGTCCCAGCTACTTGGGAGGCTGAGGCAAGTCCAGCTTGTGGCCTGAAGGCCACCTGTGGGATTATTTGAGGACTACTTTGCTTATCTGTGGTATCAAATATGGGAGAATTATGCCCGGACTTTTTTTTTGATTATCAGCTTTCATTAGTGTTTGTGTATTTAATGTGTGGCCCAAGACAGCTGACCTTCCAGTATGTGGCAGAAAAAAAAAAAAAAATTACATTCCCCTGTTAGAACTTTGAATAATCATCAGTTAGAGTAAAGCTTGCTGGCCAGTGGTGGCTCACACCTGTAATCTCAGCACTTTGGGAGACTGAGATGGATCACTTGAGGCCAGAAGTTCTAAGCCAACCTGGGCAACATAACAAGACCTCATGTCTACAAAAAATTAAAATATTATCCAGGCATGGTGGCACAGGCCAGTAGTCCTAGCTAAAAATACTTGAGAAGAGAGGTTTGCTTCAATTGAACAAAGTTGGAGGCTGCAGTGAGCTTTAAGATTGTGCCATTGCACTCCATCCTGGGCAACAGTATCAAACCTTGTCTCAAGGAAAAAAAAACCAAACTGAAGCTTTTTTTATTTTTACAATGTATGGAATGGATCTCTTTGGCTGCAAAAAGTTGGTCATGATGCTCTTTTATCTTTTAGTGAAAGGCAAAGAACAAGAGAAGACCTCAGATGGCAAGTCCATTAGAGGTGAGTTCAGCAGCACACTAAACTGTATTAAAAAGTGGTGTGCTTGGCATTTACAGACTCTTTAACACTGTTACCATCTTTCTTCTTTTGGTATTAATCATTTCTGCCTTATTTTATAAGTATTTTTTATTGTGACTTATTTCTCTTTAACCTGTATATCTTTTATCACCTAGCACATTTGGCTTTCGCTGCACCTAGGTTGAGCTGGCAATCCCTAGTGATTTCAGTGAACCAGTGCCCTTACTTTAATCACACCTTTGATTGTTCCCTGAAAGCAGTTATTTGACTCTTAATAAGGCAGACAATGAAGAATGCTCCCACTAGCAGTCCGTCAGCTGAGGGAAAGCACTGCCCACTTCTAAGGCTTGGTTTTCTGTCCTTTATTCAGAAATATGGATGACTACATTTTTCACTTCTTTGTTTCTTTGAACAAATAACCTTAATCTAAAATTTATTTAGAGCAGTTTGTTAGGATCAATACATTGTTCTTATTTACCTGGATCATTACAAAAGTTTTGAGATACTCAAAAATCAGGAAATGTGAAATCTACGTGACAGAAATAAATGCAGCCCTTCCAGCAGCACTGATGAGCTGAGCACTTTGGAACTTCATGAGAGAATCAGAAGGGATACTGTTGACTGTGTTTCTTGGAAGTGAAATAACTTTAACACAGTCTGTCTCAAAACTTTTGCATGTATAGATCGGAATATGCTTTTTTTAGATTATAATCTCTGCTAAATTTTTTATTGATTTCATTATGTCCAGTGTACAGAGATTAGAATGGGAAAATCATAATGGAAATTGTTTCTGTAATGATTTTGTATAAATTTTATAAATACAATTTATTTACATAAAATCTGTAGATTGCTCCTTATTTAGATTTTTATTTCCAGTGCATGTATTTCGTATTGCTAGCATTGGGTGTTTATTCTATATGCTCAGTTTTCCAGGGGGAGACTAATTTAGGAGATTTGTAAAATTAGGGGAAAAGTAGTGTAACTTACAGCCTATTGTCCTCTGATAATTTAATGCCAGTTGGATTCCACATTAGTTTAAACTGCCTTCTCTAAGGCAAAATTTGATTGGCATTGATGAAGGCTGAAAGTCCTTAGCAACGAGAAGCCTGTGAAGACAAGAGCTGATTGTAGTAGAAGGAAGGAAATCTGATGGTTTAGGGCCAGGCATGTCCAACCTGTGGCCCATGGGCCGTATATGAATTTTGTGAGGACTTTTTGCTTATCTGTGGTGTCAGATATCATGAAAATTATGTACAGACCTTTGTTTTTGCTCATCAGCTTTGATTAGTTTTTGTGTATTTAATATATGGCCTAAGCCAAAAGGTTGGATACCCCTTGTACACAGAGTTCCACAGTTCTTGTTGAATCGTGATACATTTAGATACTTGGAAAACAGGTATCACATTCTTACTTGTTTAATCCTATAAACATCTCAAAGAGCAATAGATTGAATTATAGTATGTAGTCTTCCTAAGAAATATAACAAATTAATTGTTTGGATTGTATGTCTGAGAACTGTTTGCTGAGGTCGAGAGCACTTGGCTGTTAACTACTCAATAAAGCAAGGGGTACTAGTAGGTACAAGTTTAGTTACCTGAGAGTATTTATCTTGAGGAGTAGCATGCCAAGTGACCTGTGTCTTTTCTGTCCTTTCTGCTATAGTGCTGTACTAAGACAAAACTTCTTAAAAACCTTTAGTTAAACAGTCACTGATACTTCTGTAGGACAGATAGGTAGAATTTTAATTCCTCTGTAGTGACAAGTTCATAGGGTTATTTGACAGTATTGTAATACTGAGTTGATTGTTTCCTATTAACACATTGGTGAATAACCTCTTTATTATGAAGTCAAATGAAGATTACTGCAAAAAATGTATTTGTGAATTTTAAGCATGCTTTATCATTAAACAGCTTGAACTTTGATCATCAATGTATCTTCTTAGATGGAGAAAATTTGCTAATAAGTATTCTTAAGGTTTTTCCTTTAAGCATTCTGCAATTTTAGTTTTGCTTCTGAAGCAAGGAAGGATTAAGAAATGGCAAAGGGGGTAGCACCTGTGGCTCAGTGAGTAGGGCACTGGCCCCACATACTGAGGTTCAAACCCGGCCTGGCCCAACTGCAACAACAAAAAAATAGCTGGGCGTTGTGGCGGGTGCCTGTAGTCCCAGCTACTCAGGAGGCTGAGGCAAGAGAGTCGCCTAAGGAGTTGGACGTTGCTGTGAGCTGTGAGACGGCACGGCACTCTCCCAAGGGCAATAAAGTGAGACTCTGTCTCTACCAAAAAAAAAAAAGAAAAGAAAGAAATGGCAAAAGGTCTGTGTTCCACAGTGTTTTCTGGCTTTGGTGCTTTTTATCCTCAGTAGAAATAGTGATCAAAGACCTTTCCTCTTGTAAGTTGCACTTTTGGTGCAGTATTTTAGTTATCAATGATAGTAGGGTGTTTCTTTCCAATTTTCTGCCACTTGATTAAGTTACTTTTCCTCTTAAGTATTTTATGTTGCGAAACGTTACAAAATTTAATTTTTAAAGTTCTCTGAAAACCTTTTCGTGAGACTATCAAATTGTGTTTAATTCCTAACAATTTTTTGAAAAATTATAGCTTCAGTGTCCGTACATTCCCCACAAAAGAGCACTAAAAATCATGCCTTGCTGGAGGCTGCGGGACCAAGTCATGTTGCAATCAATGCCATTTCTGCCAACATGGACTCCTTTTCAAGTAGCAGGACAGCAACACTTAAGAAGCAGCCAAGCCACATGGAGGCCGCTCATTTTGGTGACTTGGGTAAGTGACTATTACATTCTGTTAACTTTTTATAAGAGAAAAGATTTGAGTACAATACGCCTCCTATCATAGGATACTGAACTATATATATATGTATATGAAGGGGCTTTGAAAAATGTATTTAAATGACAACAGTAAGTATAATGAATGCAGCTGTGTTATATCACTATACGTATATAAAGCATACCCAGTAGAAAAATGAGCAATTTCCAGAAGAAAAATACATTTAATCACTAAATATAAATACAGTAGAACATCTGCAGTTGACTGCCTCCTTAAGTTGACCTAACTTTCATAGACCGGACATGCACCACATGTACATATCAGTACAGCAGGCCTCTTTCCTTATGTTGACCACCTCTGTATGTTGACCAGTTTGTTACACAGTCCTGTGGGTGGTCAACTCACAGAGTTTCTTCTGTACATGAAAATGATGCCTCACTTGACTGTTACTGAGCGAAGTGAAACTTGAAATAATGAGTTAAGCATGTATTTAAAGTGTGTTGATTGAATGTTAGTGAAGATTCAGGGAAATGACCACTCCCTTTTAGTGGTAATGTAAATTGGTGAAGACTTTTTCTTAATTTCAGGTTAATGTGAGGGTACAAACAACTAAGCTACAATAGTTGCATATGTTAGGCAGAGTCCCTCCTATATTTGTGTCCTGCACCCAAAAGGTCTGCCAGTGCCACTGCATTGTGGGAGCACACCAAGCCCCTCCCCTCCTGCTTCCTCCCACCTCCCTCATTCCCTCTCCCCTCAACTTGAATTGGGTTCTTCTCTTACGTGGACATGCATTAGATCGTCTACTGGCTTCATATTAGTGTTAATATTAGTACATTGGATATTTGATTTTACATTCTTGTGATACTTTACTAAGAAAAATGTGTTTCAACTCCATCCATGTTAATACAAAAGATGTAAAGTCACCATCTTTTTTATGGCTGAATAGTAGTCCATGGTGTGCATATACCACAGCTTGTTAATCCATTCCTGGATTGATGGAATGGTTGTTCCTCATTTATGTTGTTTCCACATCTTGGCAATTATAAATTAAACTGTGATAAACAATCTAGTGCAACTGTCCTTATGATAAAAGGATTTGTTTTCTTATGGGTAGATGCCTAGTAATGGTATTGCAGGATCAAATGGGAGGTCTAATTTGGGTTCTTCAAGTATTCTCTATACTTCTTTCCAAAGACGCTATGTTAGCTTGCAGTCCCCTCAACAGTGTAAAAGTGTTCTCTTCTCTCCACATCCACACCAGCATCTGCACCTTTGGGAGTTTATGATGTGGGCCATTGTCCTTGGGGTTAGGTGATATCTCAGGGTGGTTTTGATTTGCTTTTCTCTAATTAAGGACAATGAGCATTTTTTCATATGCTTGTTAGCCATTCATCTATCTTCTTCAGAGAAGTTTCTGATCATATTTCTTGTCTGGTGATAGATGGGATTGTGTGCTCTTTTTTTTTGTTGTTAATTAATTTGAGTTCTTTGTAGATTTGGGGTATCAACTCTTTGTCAGATTTATAAAGGAACAGACTATTGATACACAAAACCATTTGGAAAAATCTCCAAGGAATTTTGGGAGCCAAAGGTCAATCCCAAAAGGCCACATACAATATGATTTCATTTGTATGGCATTCTTGAAATGACAGATTTAGAGAACTGAACAGATTATTGTTTGCCAGATGTTAGGGACAGGAACATGAGAGGGGTAGGTGGGTGTGATTATAGAGGGACAACATTAGGGATCCTGTGTTGAAATATTTCTGTACCTTGGAAATGGATACATGAATCTACATAGAATAAAATTGTCTAGAACTAAAAACACAAAACATGAATGAGTACAGGTAAGATGGGGGAAATCTGAATAAGATTGGTGAATTCTTTTATTAATATCTTGGGGTGATATTTTTACTATAGTTTTTAAGGTATTAACATGGGGAAACCAAAATGTACGTGGGATCTCTCTTGCATTATTTTTTACAGTTGGATGTGAATCTGCCATTATCTCAAAGAGTTTAATTAAAACAAATAAGTTTTGCAAAAGATCAGGATTTCCTGATCTTCTTGTTCGTGATGTTGATAAAGATAGACTAGTTAACACTGACATTAGGACAGTCAGCAAGGATTATGATGACATGTGAAGTGCTTCCAAAGAAAATGATTTTGCAGGGCTTGGTGTCTCATGCCTGTAATCCTAGCACTCTGGGAGGCTCAGGCAGGTAGGTTGCTTGAGCACACGAGTTCGAGACTAGCTTGAGCAAAAGCGAGACCCCTTCTCTACTAAAAATAGAAAAACTGAGGCAGGAGGATTGCTAGAGCCCTAGAGTTGGAGGTTACTGTGAGCTGGGATGCTACAGCACTTTACCCAGGGTGACAGCTTGAGACTCTGTTTCAAAAAAAAAAAAGAAAGTGATTTAAGTATCAAAAGAGTGAAAAAAAAAAGCCCTTTTGAAAAATTGATGAATTTTTTTTATAAAAACATCTCTCTTGACTTGGTGCCCATAGCACAGTGGTTACAGTGCTGGCCACATACACCCAGGCTGGTGGGTTCGAATCCAATCTGCAAACAACAATAACAACTGCAACAAAAAGTAGCCAGGTGTTGTGGTGGGCGTCTGTATTCCCAGCTACTTGGGAGGCTGAGGCAAGAGAATTGCTTAAGACCAAGAGTTTGAGGTTGCTGTGAGCTGACGCCATGGCACTCTACTGAGGGCGACATGGTGAGACTCTGTCTCAAAAAAAAAAATAAATAAATAAACCAGCTCTCTTAATATACTATTAATAACCAAATTTTTTCATACACTTTTTATTAATGTAATACTTCTGGTTATAACTTAAATTTAGATAAATGTAAAGAAAAAAATTTTTATAAAGTTGTTTCATTTTTTAAGATAAATCCGCAAGGCCATTCTTTATTCTATTATTAATAATGCTGAGAGTTCATAACATCTTTATAGATTAATCTACACATCAACAATTTTTTCTTAGGATAAATGCCTGTAAGTGGAGTTACAGGATAGAAAATTGTGCATTTGGGCAGCTCTGATAGCTCAGTAGATAGGGCACCAGCCACATACACGGGGGCTGGCAGGTTCGAACCCAGCTTGGGACAGCTAAAAACAACAGTGACAACTGCAGCAAAAAATAGCTGGGCATTGTGGTGGGTGCCTGTAGTCCCAGCTACTTGGGAGACTGAAGCAAGAGAATCGCTTAACCCCAAGAGTTTGAGGTTGCTGTGAGCTGTGATGCCATGGCACTCTACCCAGGGCAACAGCTTGAGACTCTGTCTCAAAAGAAAAGAAAAGAAATGAAAATCGTGCATTAGATAAGGCTTTATTGCCTGTAAGCTCCTTCAAAAAGATTTTGCCAGTTTATTTGGCAAAATTTGAGAACGTGCCAGATTTGCCACATTCTCATTACCAGTGGATGAGAGTGTTGCCTGTTTGCCTTAGCTTGTTATTTTTTGAAAAACTGTTTTCCAATTTGATAGGCAGAAATATCATTTTGTATTAATTTGCTTTTCTGGAGTTTTTAATGAGGTTGAATAGTTTTCTTTTGGGGGGTGTGTGTATGTATGCAGAGTCTCACTCTGTCCTTGGCGTCGGCGTAGCTCACAGCAACCTCAAACTCCTGGGTTCAGCTGATCCTCCTACTTCAACCTCCCGAGTAGCTGGGACTGTAGGTGCCAGCCACAACTAATTTTTCTATTTTTAGTAGAGATAGGGTCTTGCTCTTTGCTCAGGCTGGTCTTCAACCCCTGAGCTCAAGCAGTCCTGCTGCCTTGCCTTCCCAGAGTGCTATGGTTATAGGCATGAGCCCCTGCACCCAGCCTATTTTTTTCATATTTTTATTGGTTCTTTTTCTTCCTTTCAGACTAGTACATAGATTTTTTTTTTCTTAAGAATTTATATGGTCTGAATTTCCATTAAAAGGGATATATCTGCCTATCAGGTATAATGAACAGCACCTGGTTGATAGGTACACTAACAGCCCCGACTTAAACATTATAAAAGGTATCTCTGTAACAAAAAACATTTGTACCTCCTCAATATGTTGAAATTAAAAAGCTATAGGTGTTGAGTACCAAAGAACTTTTTAATAATTTAGATAAGGTTTGAGCAGTTGTTTCTTCACTTTGTTGAAAAATCAAAACCATAGTATTTCTAGTTTTTTATTCATTTTAATTGGTAGGAAGTAAATTTTATTCAAGACTTCTGATACCAGTGTTTCTAAAGGTGATGGACTATTCTGTCAATTTGAAATTATTACTGAACTGCTAATTGTTTTGCTCTTCTAGGCAGATCTTGTCTGGACTACCAGACTCAAGAGACCAAATCAAGTCTTTCAAAGACCCTTGAGCAAGTCTTGCATGATACTGTTGTCCTCCCTTATTTCATTCAATTCATGGAACTTCGGAGAATGGAACATTTGGTTAAATTTTGGCTAGAGGCTGAAAGTTTTCACTCTACAACGTGGTCCCGAATAAGAGCACACACTCTGAACACAGTGAAGCAGAGCTCACTGGCTGAGCCTGTCTCTCCATCTAAAAAGCACGAAAGTACAGCATCTTTTGTAACTGAGTCTCTTGATAAGAGACTGGAGGATTCTAGCTCAGCCCAGTTGCTTATGACTCAATCAGAAGGCATTGACCTGAATAATAGAACTAATAGCACTCAGAATCACTTGCTGCTTTCCCAGGAATGTGGTAGTGCCCACTCTCTCCATCTGCAAATGGCCAGAGCAGGAACTCATCAAGTTTCCATGGAAACCCAAGAATCCTCCAGATTTATAGTAGCCAATAGAAATAATCCCTCTTCTCCACTGAAGGATTTATCAGGAAAACTAATGAAAAGTAAGTATGTGATTTTCTTCTGTGCTTCTCTTTTTTTTTTAATTCACAAAGCAGAATTTAAGATGAGGGATAAAAGTATTGGAGCAGTTTCTTTTCTCCTCTGCTTATAAATTTGGGTGCATTTGGAGAGTGATGTAGAGTCAGATCAGTATATGAAAAAGGAGCAGAAAGACATCTAGAAGGACTGGATTTGCTAAGAAGTGTGTAAGCAGATTACAAATGAAGAGTGTCAAGCATCCCACCTTTCTCTTCCACAGATTTTGAATTTCCAGACACCCTTATTTCCTCCCTGCCTCAGTCTTAATTTTATGGCTATTTTAGTGCATTTTGCAGGTAAAGAGTTTTGTTACTTTTTTAGTAAAAGGCAAAAGATTTATGCAATCTGAAGAGAAACCAGAGTATAAATTTTTTGTTATTTTTTAAATTGCCACTAAGTGACATTCATTGAGTTCCGGGTTTTACTTAAGTCACAACACCTCTGTGAGCTGGCATTATTATCCCAGTTCACAATGAGAAAACTGTAGCTTAGAAAGTAACTTGTCTGACATTGTACATGTAAGTGTGGAGCTAGGATTAAAACCCAAGATTTTGACAGTAGCACCTCTTTCTTCTTTTCTATTTATTAGTTTAGAAATTAGGTACTCTTAATTTTTTCAAAAGACTGAGTCTCACTTTGTCACCCTAGGTCAGCAACCTCAAACTCCTAGGCTCAAGCAGTCCTCTCAGGTAGCTGGGACTACAGGCACTTATCACAGCACCTGGCTAATTTTTTAGAGATGGGGTCTAACTCTCGTTCAGGCTGGTCTCCAACTCTAAGCTTAAGCAATCCACCTGCTTCAGCCTCCCAGAGTGCTAGGATTGTGAGCCACTGTGCCTGGCTGTACTTGTTTCTTAATTATCACTGTCTAGAATTTTAATTAAAGAGCTTCCATGTTTTCCTTTTCTTTCCTCTTGTCTAGTCTTTGAGTCTCAAAGGAGTAGGTGATTTCTTTAGATTTTTTGTTTCATTGATTATCTAAAATTGAGTCTGATCTGCTACTGGGTCAGTTTTTTAGCATGTTATTTTCATGGTTAAATTATTATAAGCCAGGCATGGCAGCATATGCCTGTAGACCCACCTACTTGGGAAGCTGAGGTGGGAGGATTGTTAGAGCCTAGGACTCTAACATATCAGGCAACATAACAAGACTGTGGCTCAAAGAAACCAAATAAAGTTATTGAATCTCATTTCTAAAAATTATTTTTTCTTCACATTTGTGTGATCATTTTTCATAGTTTATTTCACTCTTCATCCTGTTTTTGATCTCATCTTTTATTTTTTTAAATTTATTGAACATATATACATTGTTTGATAATTCTGCTGTCTACAGTGTCTATCTGATTCAACATTTCTTTGTTTCTTCAGATTCACACTTGTGGTAGCTTGTGATTTTTGACTATGAATGTGTTTCTTGGACTTTTTATTGTTGGGGATTCATTGATGTTTCTTGGACTTTTATCTGTGGGGTATTTTTTTGGTACTTTGTTTAAATTAGGTTATTTCTGGAATATTTGTATTTACTTTTGCTATGTACTTAGGCCTGCTTTACTACTCTCCTGGCACCATTTAAAATGAAATTTTTGGCTCGGCGCCTATAGCTCAACCGGCTAAGGCGCCAGCCACGTACACCTAAGGTGGCGGGTTCGAATCCCCAGCCCGGGCCCGCCAAACAACTATGATGGCTGCAACCAAAAAAAAGCCAGGCGTTGTGGCGGGCGTCTGTGGTCCCAGCTACTTGGGAGGCGGAGGCAGGAGACTCGCTTGAGCCCAGGAGTTGGAGGTTGCTGTGAGCTGTAATGCCACGGCACTCTACCGAGGGGGACAGCTTGAGGCTCTGTCTCAAAAAAAAAAAAAAATTTTTGTCTTGGGTGCTTATACTTATCCTATGTGAGTACAGGCTTGTACTTAACTGTAGAAATATGATTGTGTTTAATTAGGTAGTATTGTCCCAGATGCTGCTAGGGTATTAATATGCTAATGTGTTAAACTTAGTGTGTTACCTGTATAAAAACCTCCAAAATTCTGGATTTTGGAATACTGCTAGCCGGAAGTTGTCTGTACTTGTTTCTGCCTCCCATTGTTTCCTTTACTATAAGCTCTGATGTGCTTATTTCTTTAAAGGTATTCAGATATCAATTTTAATGTTTCTCTATATACACATTTTATTTTCTGCAACACAGTGAAAATACAACACATCATATTTTCCTTTTATTGCAATTTTTTTACCTAGGAAATCTAATCAAACTACCCAATGTTCCTTCACATTCTTTTCCCACAAGTTCTTTACTTCAGATTCTTGATGTTGGGCTTTATCTCACTGACTTCTAATTTCTAAAACTCATAGCAGCACTTGAGACCTACTGGTGATTCTTTGGGTCAAATAAAAATAGTAGAGCTGAAGTATACTGAAGTTACTCAAAAACATTCAAATTACACAGATCCCTTATACACATAAGTTGCTGGTATTGAGGTAATAAGAAAAAATACAAGAAAAAGATGTCACAGAACTCATCATAAGTTATCAAAATTATTGGTATGTGTTCTGACCTAGCAAAGAGTAGCTCTCTCAACTTTCTGCGTAAAATTACCTGCAAAAAACAAAGGTACAAGAATAAGGTTTATGATAAAATTGGCTCATTACCGTAATTCCCTATTCTAGCATTTTCAGAAGGATCCCATCTGTGACATATAGAGGAACTGCAGCAGCATTTGAATGGGTCACTTGTGTATTTGTTCTGAACTCCATTAAGTCCAGTGTCTGTCATTCTTTCAGGCTGAGAAAGCCTGTTGAGTAAAAGATGTCTCAGTCTTGCTGGCCTTTCTGCTCAGATAACATCGTCCTCACTCCTTCTGCTTATAAGAAGCCAGCCATCTCTGCTACTCTGAAAGATGCTTTCTCTTTTATCCTGTTTTTGGGTAAAACCTTCTGGTAGAGGGGAAGGGAAATTGGTGCTAGCAATGAGACTCGATTTATTAACATTTTGGAGAAGTTAGGAGAGGCCTCTGAATTGTCTTGGGGATCTTCGGTAAGCATTTGTGAAGACTCTGGGATCAAGGTTGGGTCAAGCATTTGTGATGGGCCTACTACAGCCTAGTCACAGCTGTTAAATTCCTTCCTCCTGGATCTTTGGGTCTTTGCAAAACTGCAAGGAAGCCTGAAAAGAACTCTGTAGCCCATGGCTATGCACGGTGGCTCCTGCCTGTAAGCCCAGCACTCTGGGAGGCTGAGGTGGGTGGATTGCCTGAGCTCACAGGTTCAAGACCAGTCTGAGCAAGAGTGAGACCGCCCATCTCTAAAAATAGTTGGGTGTTATGGTGGACTCCTGTAGTCCCAGCTCCTTGGGAGGCTGAGGCAAGGGAATTGCTGGAGCCCAAGAGTTTGAGGTTGCTGTGAGCTGGAATGCTAGGGCACTCTACTGAGGATGACAAATGAGACTCTGTCTCAAAAGAAAAAGGACTCTGTAGTCTGGAAAGAGCCTGAAAACCTTAACTCCAACAAAAAAATTTAATTTTTATTTTATTTTTTTATTTTTTGAGACAGAGTCTTAAGGTGTTGCCCTGGGTAGAGTTTTTCTATTTTTAGTGGATACAGGGTCTTGCTATTGCTTAGGCTGGTCTCGAACTTGTGAGCTCAAGCAGTCCACCTACCTCAGCCTCCCAGAGTGCTATGATTACAGGCATGAGCCACTGTGTCTGGCAAAAAAATTAAAAAGAACTTTTTTGGGGGACAGGGTCTTACTCTGTTGTC
Organism: Otolemur garnettii; assembly: GCF_000181295.1. Lineage (NCBI taxonomy): Eukaryota > Metazoa > Chordata > Mammalia > Primates > Galagidae > Otolemur > Otolemur garnettii. Next base: position 2,165,017 of record NW_003852441.1, on the reverse strand, counting down.
TAGGCTAGAGTGCCGTAGCATGATCATGACTTACTGCAGCCTTGACCTGTTGGGCTCAAGTGATCCTCTCGCCCATCCTTCCAAGTAGCTACAGGTGTCTGCCACCATGAACAGCTGATTTTTAAATTTTTGAGATGCGGTCTCACTGTGTTACCTAGGCTGGTCTCCCACTCTCAGCTTCAAGCAAAGCTTCAGCTTTTGGCCTCCTGAAGTGCTAGGATTACAGGCATGAGCCACCACCCCTGGCCAATAAGCTCTGATAACTTTGAAAAAGCATTTTGAGGAAATTCAGTATTGGGATGAGTTTCTTTGAATGTTTTGTATGGGCTGTTTCTGGAAATGGAAGTCCAAAACCTCTTTCTTTAATGTAATACACTTCATTATTTTTGGAAACTTGTATTTGCTTTGGTAGTAATTTATTTTAATAAAAAATAGACATAGCAGTGGAGTAATTAAAAGAGAACTTTTTCATTAATACATTTAAAGTTTATAAGTAGTAAGTTTGACATTTTTAGTTAAATGCATGCTTGTATGAGTTTTAACACATGCATAGATTCCTATAACTCAGCACATTCAGCATAAAAAGTAGTTCTGTCACCTTTGTAGTTAATCTCTCCTCTCTCTTCACTTGGCAACCACTGATTTATTCCTGTCTCTATAGTTTTGCTGTTGGAGTGCCATCTAAGTGGATTCATATAGTATGTAAACTTTGAGAGTATCTTCTTTCACTCAGCACACTAGCTTTGAAGTTCTGTCCATGGTATTTTATCAGTTCATTCCTTTGTGATGCTATGCAGTATCCATTCACCTGTAGGGCACATTTGGATTGTTTTGAGTTGTTCATGATGATAAATGTGCTATAAATATTTGCATACAGGTTTTTGTGTGGATTTAAGTTTATATTTCTGTAGGGTAAGTGCCTAGAAGTGGGTTTGCTGGATTATATGGTAAATTTGCATATAATTTTATAAGGCACTTGCCAGACTTGTAGAGTGCACCATTTTGCATTCCTGTAAGCGGTATATCAGAGTAGCTTCATTTTCTCATCAGCACTTTGTATAGTCAGTTTTTATGTATTTGGGTGGGTTTTTTTTAGTCCGTCTCATAGCTGTGTAGTGGTATCTCAATTGTGGTTTTAGGATATATTGCTTTTACATTTGCCTAAATGGCTAATGATGTTGTGTGCTTTTTCATGTGTGTCTTTGTCATCTGTATATTTTCTTTGGTGAATTGTTTAGATTTTACCCCTATAATTTATTAGGTCATAATGTATTCGTGTTCTTACTATTGAATTTTGGCATTCATGTGTTCCAGATGTGACCTTTTTTAGCTATGTGATTTGCGAATGTTTGCCCCTAGGTTATAGCTTGACTTTTTACTGTTTTAACAGTATATTTTGCAGAGCAAAATGACTTTTGTTATTATGTTCAATGTTTTATTAAGTTCAACCTTTTCTTCTGTGGATTGATTGTGCTTTCAGAGTCATACCTAAGAGCCCTTTGCCTCATAAAAGGTCATTAAAATTTTCTCATATGTTTTCTTCTAAAGAATTATGGTTTTACACTTTACATTTAGATATATGATCTTTTTTGAGTTACAAAGTGTGAAAGTTAGGTCGAGTGTTAGGTCAAGTGTTTTTTTTCTGAGTGTGTGTTTGCTTGTTTACTTTTCCATTTGTTCTAATGCCTTTTATTAAAAAGATTACCTTTCCTTCACTGACTTGGCCTTTGCTACTTTGCTGTGCTGTATTTGTCTAGGCCTATTTCTGGACTCTTTGTTCTGTGCTGTTGGTATATGTGTTTATTCTTTCATTAATACTATAGTTTTGATTACTGTAGCTCTATAGTAAATGTTAAAACTGGGTAGTGTGAGTCTTCCAAGTTTTTTGTTTTTCTTTTCATCTGTTTTGGGTGGTCTAGTTTTTTGGTTTGTTCATTTTAGAATAATTGTGTCTGCATCTACAAAAAACTTTGCTGGAATTTTTACTGGGGTTGCGTTCAGTCTGTAAGTCAGTTTGGGAGACATTTACATCTTAATTATATTGAGTCTTATAATCCATGTATGAGGTATGTATGTCTCTCTGTTTATGGAAATCTTTCTTTCATCTGAGTATTTCTCCTCTTTTCTTTTTCATGCTGTTGTAAATGTTACTGTTTTTAAAATTTTGTTTCTAGTTCTTCCATGGGTCCTATATAAAATATGATTGATTTTTATATGTTTACCTTATATTCTGTGACCTTACTAAACTCTCTTATTTCTAGGAGAAGAGCTTTTTTGGAATTGCTTGGGCTTTTCTCTATAGATTTATATGTTACCTGAGAATAGGAATGGGGACAGTTTTATTTCTTCCTTTCTAGTCTTTGTTTCTTCCTTTTTCTTCCTTGTTGCACTAAGCTAGAACTTCCAGTACTGATTAGGAGTGGTGAAAATGAATGTTCATGTTCTGATCTTAGAGGAAAAGCTTTCACTCTTTTATCAATTACACGTGAGGTTAGCTATAGTTCTTTTGTAAATGCATTTATGGAGTTGATGAAGTTCCCGGCTCTCGGCTGGTGTGCTAAAAGTTGTTTTGAATCATGAATGGGTACTAAATTTTGTCACTTTTTTTTCTGTATCATTTGATGTGACTAGGTGGTTTTCCTTCCTGTGTCTATTAATATAGTGGATTACACTGATTGATTTGTGCATATTGGATGAGTGTTACTTAAGATAAGTTCCACTTGATTATGGTGTATTCTTTTTAAAGCTTGCTGGGATTGACTTCCTGATGTTTTGTTGGGCATTTTTCTGTGTCTTGTACTGCCTTTGGTCTTGTTATTGCTGTAATAATGCTGGCCTCATAAAATTGAGTTGGGAAGTTTTTCCTCTTCCTCCAATTTCTGGAAGAGATTATGTAGAATTGGTGTCATTTCTTTAAATGTTTGGTAGAATTTGCAAAGATCCCATCTGGGCCTGGGTTGTTTTTTTTTTTCCCAGAATATTTAATATTTGAATTTAGTTTCTTTAATAGATACAGGACTATTTGAGTTACCTATTTCTTTTTGAGTGATTTTTTACTGTAGTTTATGCCTTCAAAGAATTCATTTCATCAAGTTGTCACATTTATGGGCATGTAATTATTTATAGCATTCCCTTATTATCTTTTATCTGTAGTGGTAGCCCTCTTTTATTCCTAGTGTTGGTAATTATGTCTTCTTTTTCCTTTGTTAAAATTTACAGGGATTTGTCAGTCTTTCCAAAGAAACAGCTTTTGATTTGACTTTTCTCTATTTTAAATTCCTTTTTTTTTTTTTTAATTGTTGGGTATTCATTGAGGATACAAGAAACCAGGTCACACTGATTACATTTGTTCGGTAAAGTCCCTCTCACAATTGTGTCTTGCCCCCAGAAGGTGTGTCACACACCAAGACCCCACCCACTCCGTCCTTCCCTCTCTCAGCTCTTCCTTTCCACCACGTTGTCATTAATTGTCCTCTTATCAAAATTGAGTACATAGGATTCATGCTTTTCCATTCTTGTGATGCTTTACTGAGAATAATGTGTTCCACTTCTATCCAGGTTAGTACAAAGGCTGCAAAGTCTCCATTTTCTTTAATGGCTGAATAGTATTCTATGGTGTACATATACCACAGCTTGTTAATCCATCCCTGGGTTGGCAGGCATTTAGGCTGTTTCCACATTTTGGTGATTGTAAATTGAGCTGCAGTGAACAGTCTAGTGCAAGTGTCCTTATGATGAAAGAATTATTTTCCTTCTAGGTAGATGCTCAGAAACAGGACTGCAGGATCAAATGGGAGGTCTAGCTTGAGTTCTTTGAGGGTTCTCCATACTTCCTTCCAAAAAGGTTGTATTAGTTTGCAGTCCCACCAGCAGTGTAAAAGCGTTCCGTTCTCGGGTGGTGCCTGTGGCTCAAAGGAGTAGGGTGCCAGCCTCATATGCTGGATGTGGCGGGTTCAAACCCAGCCCTGGCCAAAAAAACTGCAAAAAAAAAAAAAAAAGTGTTTCCTTCTCTCGACATCCACACCAGTATCTGCAGTTTTGAGATTTTGTGATGTGGGCCATTCTCACTGGGGTTAGATGGTATCTCAGGGTGGTGTTGATTTGCATTTCTGTAATAATTAGGGATGATGAGCCTTTTTTCCATGTTTGTTCACCATTCGTCTGTCTTCTTTAGAGAAGGTTCTATTCATGTCTCTTGCCCATTGATATATAGGATTGTTGGCTTTTTTCATGTGAATTAATTTGAGTTCCCTATAGATCCTAGTTATCAAGCTTTTGTCTGATTCAAAATATGCAAATATTCTTTCCCATTTTGAAGGTTGTCTGTTTGCTTTGGTTATTGTCTCCTTAGCTGTACAGAAGCTTTTCAGTTTAATTAAGTCCCATTTGTTTATTTTTGTTGTTGCAATTGACACGGCAGTCTTCTTCATGATGTCTTTCCCCAAGCCGATATCTTCCAGTGTTTTTCCTGTGCTTTCTTTGAGGATTTTTATTGTTTCATGCCTTAAATTTAAGTCCTTTATCCATCTTGAATCAATTTTTGAGAGTGGAGAAAGGTATGGGTCCAGTTTCAGTCTTTTAGTTGTGGAGATCCAATTCTCCCAGCAGCATTTATTGAATAGGAAGTCTTTCCCCCAAGGTATGTGTTCTTGTTTGGTTTATTGAAGGTTAGATGGTTGTAAGATGTTGGTTTCATTTCCTGGTTTTCTATTTGATTCCAGATCTCTATGTCTTTTATTTTTGAGACAGAGCCTCAAGCCGTCACCCTGGGTAGGGTGCCATAGCATCACAGCTCACAGCAACCTCCAACTCCTGGGCTCAAGTGAGTCTCTTAACTCAGCCTCCCAAGTAGCTGGGACTACAGGCACCCACCACAACGCCTGGCTATTTTTTGGTTGCAGCCGTCATTGTTGTTTGGCGGGCCCAGGCTGGATTCGAACCCGCCAGCTCAGGTGTATGGGGCTGGCGCCTTAGCCGCTTGACCCACAGGTGCTAAGCCTATGTCTCTATTTATGTGCCAGTTCCATGCTGTCTTGACCACTATGACTTTGTAGTACAGCCTAAAATCTGGTATGCTGATGCCCCCGGCTTTTTTTTATTTTTTAACTAAGAACTGCTTTAGCTATATGAGGTTTTCTCTGGTTCTATGCAAAATGCAGAATCATTTTTTCTAAGTCTTGAAAGTACGATGTTGATATTTTAATAGGGATGGCATTGAATCAATAGATTGCTTTGGGAGGTATAGACATTTTGACAGGAGCATGGTATGTTCTTCCATTTGTTAATATCCTCTGCTATTTCCTTTCTTAGGATTTCATAATTTTCTTTATAGAGATCCTTACCTCTTTTGTTAGGTATATTCCTAGGTATTTCATTTTCTTTGACACTATGGTGAAGGGAGTTGTGTCCTTAGTTAGTCTCTCATCTTGGCTGTTATTGGCGTATACAAAGGCCACTGACTTGTGGACATTGATTTTATATACTGAGACATTACTATATTTTTTGATGACTTCCAGGAGTCTTGTGGTTGAGTCTTTGGGGTTCTCTAAGTATAAGATCATATCATCAGCAAGAGGGAGTTTGATCTCCTCTGTTCCCATTTGGATACCCTTTATTTCCTTGTCTTGCCTAACTGTGTTGGCTAGAATTTCCAGCACTAATGGTGACAGAGGACAACCTTGTCTGGTTCCAGTTCTAAGAGGAAAAACTTTCAGTTTTACTCCATTTAGTAAGATATTAGCTGTGGGTTTGTCATAGATAGCTTTGATCAGTTTAAGAAATGTGCCATGTATGCCTGTATTCTTCAGTGTTGTAATTAGAAAAGGATGCTGGATTTTATTGAATGCTTTTTCTGTATCTGTTGAGAGGATCATGTGGTCTTTGTTTTTGCTTCTGTTGATATGGTGAATTGTGTTTATGGACTTGCATATGTTAAACCAGCCTTGTATCCCTGGGATAAAACCTGCTTGATCATGATGTATGACTGTTTTGATGATAAGTTGTAATCTATTGGCTAGGATTTTGTTGAGAATTTTTGCATCTATATTCATTAGTGAAATTGGTCTGAAGTTCTCCTTTTTAGTTGGGTCTTTTCCTGGTTTTGGTATCAGGGTGATGTTTGCTTTATAGAATGTGTTGGGGAAGATTCCTTCCTCCTCAATTTTTTGGAATAATTTCTGCAGTATGGGAATAAGCTCTTCCTTGAAGATTTGATAGAATTCTGGTATGAAGCCATCTGGACCAGGGCATTTTTTTGTTGGAAGATTTTTTATTGTTTCTTTGATCTCAGTGCTTGAAATTGGTCTGTTCAGGAGCTCTGTTTCTTCCTGGCTAAGTCTAGGGAGAGGGTGTGATTCGAAATATTGATTCATTTCCTTCACATTGTCAAATTTCTGGGCATAAAGTTTCTGGTAGTGTTCAGAGATGATTTCTTGTATCTCTTTGGGATCAGTTGTTATTTCCCCTTTATGATTTCTGATTGAGGTTACTAGAGATTTTACTTTTCTATTTCTAGTTAGTCTGGCCAAAGGTTTATCTATTTATTTTTTCAAAAAAGTAACTCCCTGTTTCAATAATTTTCTGAATGATTCTTTTGTTTTCAGTTTCATTGATCTCTGATGTAATTTTGGGTGTTTCTTTTCTTCTACTGGGTTTTGGCTTAGATTGCTCTTCTTTTTCTGATTCCGTAAGATGGCTAGTGAATTTGTTGATGCGCTGTCTTTCTGTTTTTCAAATGTAGGCATCTAAAGTGATAAATTTTCCTCTCAGAACTGCTTTTGCAGTATCCCACAGGTTTTGGTAGCTTGTGTCTTCATTGTTGTTATACTCAAGGAAGTTAATGATTTCGTCTTTTATTTCTTCCTGCACGCAACTGTCATTCAGCAGAAGGTTGTTTAACTTCCATGCCTTTGTGTGGGGTTGAACGTTTTTGATGGGGTTGAGTTCCACCTTTAGTGCCTTGTGGTCTGAGAAGATAAAAGATAAAATTTCAGTTCTTTTGATTCTGTTGAGGTTTGTTTTGTGTCCTAGGATATGATCAATTTTGGAGAATGTTCCATGGGTGATGAGAAGAATGTGTATTCTTTATCTTTGGGATGGAGTGTTCTATATGCATCTATAGCATATAGCACAGTTGTTCTAGGGTCTCATTTAAGTCCCTTATATCTTTGTTTAATTTCTGTTTAGAGGATCTGTCTAGCTCTGTAAGAGGAGTGTTAAAGTTCCCTGTTATTATGGTGTTATAGGATATCATATTGCTCAGACTGAGTAAAGTCTCTTTCAAGAATCTGGGAACATTTAAGTTGGGTACATAAATATTTAGAATTGAAACGTCTTCTTGTTTTTTCCCTTGACCAATATAAAGTGACCATCTTTGTCTTTTTTGACTTTTTTTAGTTGCTTTAAATCCATGTGTATCTGAAAATAGGATTTCAACTCCTCTTTTCTTATGAATTCCGTTTGCCTGAAAAATGGTCTTCCAACCTTGACTTAGAGTTTTAATTTGTCTTTTGAAGCTAGATGTTTCCTGCAGACAGCAAATGGATAGCTTGTGTTTTTTAATCCAGTCAGCCAGTCTATGCCTCTTCAGTGAGGAATTCAAGCCATTAACATTTATTGAGATAATTGATAAGTGTGGTAGTGTTCTATTCATTTTATTTTGTGAGAGTCCATTGCTTAGTTTCATCTTTTGCATCATTGTGGAAGTTAGGTTCTGTCCTTTAATTTCTGAGTTCTTACTTTGCTGTTGTTCCATTGTGATGGTCAGTGTGTAGAACAGGTTGAAGTATTTCCTGTAGAGCTGGTCTTGTGGCGAATTTCCTCAGTGTTTGTATATCAGTAAATGATTTGATTTCTCTGTCAATTTTAAAGCTTAGCTTAGCAGGATATAGAATTCTGGGCTGAAAATTGTTCTGTTTAAGCAGATTAAATGTAGATGGTCATTGTCTTCTTCCTTGAAAAGTTTCGTTAGAGAAGTCTGCAGTCACCCTGATGGATTTGCCCTTGTAGGTCAACTGGTACTTACTCCTGGCAGCTTGCAGAATCTTTTCTTTTGTCTTGGCTTTGGACAGGTTCATCACAATGTGTCTTGGAGAAGCTCTGTTAGAGTTGAGGTGACCTGGGGTCCAATATCCCTCTGAAAGGAGTGTGTCAGAATCTTTGGTGATAATCAAAAATCTTTGGGAAATTATCATTTATAATATTCTCAAGTATGGCTTCCATTCCCCTGGGAATGGGGTACCTATAACTCTATGTTTGAACACTTCATAAAGTCCCACAATTCTGTCAGTGAATGTTCTGCTTTCCCTCTCTTCTTTTCTGCCTCTTTAACTATCTGAGTTATCTCAAGAGCTTTGTCCTCTACCTCTGAGATTCTTTCTTCTGCATGATCTAATCTGTTGTTGATATTTTCTATTGCATCTTTAAGTTCCCTAATTGACTGCTTCAGTTCCTTCAGCTCTGCCATATCCTTTCCATATTCTTCATATTGTTCATCTCCACTGTTTTTGGATTTCCTTTTGGTTATTTTCCACTCTATCAGCAGTTTCCTTCATTGTTTCCATCATTTCCTTCATTGTTTTCATCATGTGTATTCCAAATTCCCTTCCTATCATTTCTAACATTTCTTTATAGGTGAAATCCTCTTAGTAGCTACCTCATAGTCCCCTGAGGGGGTTGCTCTGAACTGGTTTTTCATGTTGCCAGGATTTTTCTGCTGATTCTTCCTCATGAGTGTTTTCTTTTTTCTTTTTTTCTTTTTTTTTTTTTTTGCAGTTTTTGGCCGGGGTTGGGTTTGAACCCACTACCTCCAGTATATGGGGCCAGCACCCTAATCCTTTGAGCCACAGGTGCTGCCCATGAGTGTTTTCTTTTATCTGTTTCCTTGCCCTAATTTTCCTTTTATTTCCTCTTGCTCTTTAAGTTACTGTGCCTCTGGACTAGGTTTCCATGAGTCCTGTTCTCCACTGCTCTTGTCCTCCTTATGGGATCCAGAAGTCTCTCGCTGACTCCCTGTGTCCCCAAAAGGATGTTTCTGGGCAGATCCCACCAGCCAGAGATGCCTGGAGTCTTCTCTCTCCAGTCTCACTGTGCCTAGTTGTAAGGAAGCTGTTATTCAGCTGCCGTCTTGCCGGAAAACCTTTCTGTTTTAAATTTCGTTGATTTTTCTGCTCTTTTCTTCTGCTTGCTGTGGGTTTATTTCACTCTATTTTTTTTTCTTCTTGTCTCTTCAGGTGGAAACTTAGCTGGTTTGAGAGCTTTCTTTTCTGAGATGATAAACATTTAATGCTGTAAATTTCCTTCTAACCACTGCTTTAGCAACACCTCCACAAATTCTCATATTTCCAGTTGAGCAAAAAGCAAATGTTCTAATTTCCCTTGAGTCTTAGTCTTTTACCCATTGTTTAGAAACGCATCATTTAGTTTCTAAGTGCAGGGTTTTTTTTTTCCTGTTATCTTTCTACTGTTGGTTTCTCATTTAGGTATGTTATAGTCAGAAAGCGTATTTTGAATTACTTTAATTGTTTCAAATTTCCTAATTTTAAAAAATAACCTAGGATATATCTTGGTCATTGTCTCATATTGGTTGTGAAGAATGTCAGTTTTCAGTTGGTTGATGGTGTTCAGTTTTTCTGTTTCCTTGCTGATATTTTATAATGCGCGTAATTATATTACTCCGCTACTGAAGGAGGGGTGTTGAAGTTTTCAGCTATGATTATGAGAGTTTTTTCAGTTGTGCTTTCAGCTCTGTTTTTGCTTCATAAACAGAGGGTACTAAAAAAATGTATATACATTTTTTTAAAGGGAAAAACTGTATTAAAATTGTTTTACTGTAAGTTCTGGTTACCTTCCTGCCTGCTCTGATTTATGTTTCCGGGTCTTTGGATACATAAGTTGGTTATTTTTAGTTGCTTTCCATAAGAGAGGTAGTGCAGAGTGTGCTTATGTCATCTTGACTGACTTCTTAGAATTTAAAATCAAATCAAAGGGTGATGTTTTGTATATGAATTTGCTGTTTTCTCATTAAATAGTAAGCCCATGATGAAGATACTGATTTATCCCCTGCCTATGCTGGTTTCTTTCATAATCATTTTCATTGTATTAAAACCTCTTCAATTACAGAAGGTAACCTTATATTAACATTTCCTGTATTTGTATATGAAACATGTCTGGAGCCTAGAAATTGTTACTTTCTCTTCTGCCCTTGGTCCTAGCTCCTATTTTTCATAAGAATAGAAAATCTCTTTAACAAGCCTGCCTTTTGTATTTGCATGTATCACTCTTTTGTTTTTAATTTTTTTTTCAAATTAATACAAGGGTACACATTTTTAGGTTCAGTTTTCACTTCTGAGGTAAAAGTTCAAGCTGTAGTTGAGCCCTTCACCCGGGGGTGGGGGGGGTGGGGGGGTGCTGAACAGCCTCACACTGTGCACGTTAGGTGAGCTCCCGTCAATTGCATGTGTCACTCTTAGGTGGCCTAGGATTTTCTGAAGATGTTACTTGCTATTCCTTTTACCAGTGAAGCGATTTGTAATGGTCCACTACTTTTGTAACTAAAATTTAACACTAAGAACTCAAAAGTAGTGTGTAACTTATTTTGAATAACCTCTTTAGGACATACTGATGTTTTGTACTCACATATAAATAGATATAAAGATTTAGTTTTGGAATCTTGCAAAGAGGTAGAGGTTAACAAATTGATTTCTTCTGAGCTGACTTTGATAAATTTACTAATTTTTTCTTTTCTGGTACACAACCTTCTTCTAGCTACTTACCTGGCTGTCTGCTGGTCTTTTAGGGGTAGGCCTGTCCATTTGTTCCATGTGATAGAGCCTCACTTCCTTTCATTTCTGCTCTGCTTTACGCTGTCTGTATCATCTTACATCTTGTGTCTACCTAAGAATTTCTGACCTCTATTTTTTCATGACTATTTGCTATCAAATTAAAATAAAAAGTGATATATGTGTTAAATTCATTTTTTCAACAAGTATTTGCCCTTCAAGAAATATTTATGGTTCAGTGCCTGTGGCTCAAGTGGCTAAGGTGCCAGCCACATACATCTAAGGTGGCGGGTTCAAATCCAGCCTGGTCCCTCCAAAACAACAATGACGGCTGCAATCAAAAAATAGCCGGGCGTTGTGGCAGGCACCTGTGGTCCCAGCTACTTGGGAGGCCAAGGCAGGAGACTCGCTTGAGCCCAGGAGTTGGAGGTTACTGTGAGCTGTGATGTCACAGCACTCTACCCTCTACCCAGGGGGACAGCTCGAGGCTCCTGTCTCAAAAAAAAAAAAAAAAAGAAAGAAAGAAATATTTATTAAGCATTTATATGCCAGGACACCAAGAATTCAGTAATAAATGGAATAGTCACAGACAGAACATTCAGGAAAATTTTTGTCCATTGTGTGAAGATGTAATCTGAGGAATTTCTTTTATTATTTAAACTTTATCTTTTATAGTTTACTTATTTCTGTGTACTCAAACTATCTTACCATGGCTTTATCTTTAAAATTGACGATTTAAAGTATATTTTCACTTTAATGAAAATGCTGTTGTATCTTTAAAAGTTCTAGAGATGTTTAATTTTTTTCATGGAGTGAGTTGATATTTTATGTCTAGGATTTGGTGTGGTTAGGGATTCATTTTGAGCTGAAAGACAAAGTCATTTAAAAATTTTAAAAAACTAATTATTGAAATACTAAATTGAGTAACTTAGTACTTAAACATCACTCAAATGTTTGAAGGAAAGTTCTTTTTGCCAGTTTACCTGGCCTCTCAAGTTCCTAAAAGGTGTGTTTAAAAAAAAATAAAACGGTATTTTGGATGGAGAAGTCATCCAGTTAAAAAAGAAAGAAAAGAAAACAGAGCATAGCAGTTTTTCTGTTCTTTGTTCTTTTACTAAAGAGTATTTTATAAATTGTTCCAAAGCATTCATCTTAGCCTATTTTATGAGTTAAAAATTTTTAAAGATATTATTTATAAAAAACATTTAAGCATGTGTTAATGTCCTTTTATCCTTAAATCAACCACAGAAAACTGTGTTTCTCAATGGAATATTTAAAAGTCTCAAAGCTTCTTTCAAAGTTTAATCCATCAGAAAATAAATATACATTAGTATCTGCCTAAATTCTTACTATGCATATGTGAGATTGGCAGCTGTTTTTGATTAATGGAAAAGCAAGCATTTAGGAACTACCCAACTTCTGATAATAAAGCTTTCTTTTTTTTTTTTTTTTTTTTTTTAGACAGCCTCAAACTATCCCCCTGGGTAGAGTGCCATGGCATCACAGCTCACAGCAACCTCCAACTCCTGGGCTCAAGCGAGTCTCCTGCCTCAGCCTCCCAAGTAGCTGGGACCACAGGTGCCTGCCACAACGCCTGGCTATTTTTTGATTGCAGCCATCATTATTGTTTGGCGGGCCGGGCTGGACTCAAACCCGCCACCTTAGGTGTATGTGGCTGGCGCCTTAGCCACTTGAGCCACAGGCACCGAGCCTGATAATGAAGCTTTTGACAGGCATTTTCTGCCAAGTAAATGTTTTTGTTTTGCTTGGTAATTTCCTTACAGTAGCTGTGCTGTTCTCAACTTCTGCTCACTGCCCCTTTTTAACAATGAAAATACATTGCAGTATTAGGAAGGTTGAAAACCACTGCTAGAGTAAATGTTTGCTGAAAGAATGGAATTAGCTTGGATTGTTATAGATCTGGGAAAATGGAAAGCAGTCCCTCCAAATCTTCACAAGTGATATCTTTCATCAAGGCCTAGTTATAGACAGGATTAATTCACAAATAAGCACAACTTCCCTTCCCAAGAGCATTTCTTTTCATAATTTTGTATCTTGTGGATAATACTGGCTGTGAAGCCAGATTTGAGCTTTATTTGGTCCTGACCTTGGTACTTTATTTTCTTTTTCCTTATGAATTTTTTCTTTTTAAATAACATAAGAATACATTTTTTAATTGACAAATAAAAATTGTATATATGTTTACAAAATGATGTTTTAATATATGTATGTACATTATGGAAGGGCTAAATCAAGCTAATTAACATATATATTACCTTACATATTTATCATATTTTTATGGTGAGAGGATTTAAAATCTACTCTCTTAGCAGTTTTCAAGTATACAATACATTGTTTTTAACTGGAGTCACCATGTTGTACAATAGATCTTCTGAACTTATGACTCTTATCTGATTGAAATTTTCTAGCCTTTGACCAACATTTCTCTAAACCCCCCCCCCTTGAATTCTCCTTGGCCAATCAACTAGTTGATTGGTTGGTTGATTTATTGTGAGTAAGAACAGATACATGAGATCTGCTTTCTTTTAGGGGGGGTGACAGAGACAGAGTCTTGCAATGCCACTTACAGTAGAGTGCAGTGATATCATCTTAGTTTACTGCAACCTCAAACTCCTGGGCTTAAGTCTCCCAAGTAGCTGAGACTGTAGGTATCTGCCACAATGCCCAGCTAATTGCTGTTTTTGGTAGAGATGGTCTTGCTCTTGCCAAGGCTGGTCACAATGACCCAGCAATTATACTTTTGGATATTTATCCAAAACCTTTGAAATTAGAATCTTTGAGAGATATTTACACACCTATATTCATGCCTGCATTATTCACAGTAGCTAAGCTATGGAAACAACCTAAATTTCCACTGAAGGATGAATGGATGAATAAAAAACATGGTCTGTATGTATAATGGAATATTACTTAGCCATTAAAAAGGAAGGAAATCCTGCCACACACAACATGGATGAATCTTTTTTTTTTTTTTTTTTTTTTTTGAGACAGAGCCTCAAGCTATCCCCCTGGGTAGAGTGCCATGGCTTCACTGCTCACAGCAACCTCCAACTCCTG
>NW_003852441.1:2130976-2151045 GCF_000181295.1 Otolemur garnettii | reverse complement strand
TAGGTGTATGTGGCTGGCGCCTTAGCTGCCTGAGCCACAGGCGCCAAGCCAACGTGGATGAATCTTGAGGACATTATGCCAAGAGAAATAAGCTAGGACAAATAGGGTAAATGTTGCTTGATATCACATATATCAAGTATTTAAAATAAGGAGAGTATGAATGTGGTTAGTTGTGCAGTGATGGTTATACCTGGTCATTCTGTTGTTCTGTACTCATTTTCTGTCTGATTGATATGGACATTAGACACTTTCTCAAATACTTTCCTATAATTTTAAGGGGAAACTCCATACTGTTTTCCAAACAGCTTCACCATTTTGCATTTTCACCACAGTATACAAGGGCTCCAGTTTCTTTCTAAATGTTCACTGATACTTAATTATTTTTTGTTTTTTTGATAATGGCTTTCCCAACAAGTGAGAGATGATCTCTCTTTGTGGTTTTGATTTGTGTTTCACCGATAATTACTAATGTTAAGCATCTCAGATGACATTTATATGGTCTACTCTAACCCTTTGCCTGTTTTATATTAAGTTGTTTGGTGTTTTTTGCTAGTAAGTAGTAGGGTTTCCATATATTTTTGGATGTTAATCCTTTACAGATATGTAGTTTTCAAATATTTTCTCCTGTTCTGTAGGTTGCTTATTCACTCTTTTGGTTGTTTCCTTTGCTCTGGAGGAACCTTTAGTTTGATATAGTCCCACCTATTTTTGCTTTTGTTGCCCATATTTTATTTTATTTTATTTTTTGGAGACAGAGTCTCAAGCTTCACCCTGGGTAGAGTGCTGGGGTGTCATAGCTCACAGCAACCTCCAACTCTTGGCCTCAAGCAATCCTCTTGCCTCAGTTTTTCTTTTTTTTTTTTTTTTTTTGTAGAGACAGGGGTCTCGCTTTTGCTCAGGCTGGTCTCAAACTCTTGAGCTCAAGCAATCCACCCACCTCAGCTTCCCAGGGTGCTTAGGATTATCGGCGTGAGCCACCATACCTGACTAGTTGCCCGTATATTTAATGTCACATTCAAGAAATTGTTGCCAAGATCAATGTCATGAAATTTTCCCCTTATGTTTTTTTCCTAGGAGTTTTACAGTTTCAAGTCTTACGTTTAAGTCTTTAAACCATTTTAGATTGATTTTTATGTCTAGTATAAAATACAGGTCCAGTTTCATTCTTTTTCATGTGGAGTTTCAGATTTTCCAGTGCCGTTTGTTGAAGATGCTATCCTTTATTATGTATTCTTGGTGCTCTTATTAAAGATTAATTAACAGTATAAGCATGGGTTATTTCTGGGTTCTTTATTCTAATCCATTGGTCTATTTGTCTATCTTTACGTTTATATCATACTGTTTTAATTATTGTAGCTTTGTGGCATGTTTTAAATTTGGGACACATGATGCCTCTAGCTTTGTTATTTTTCCCTCAGATTGGCTATTCAGAGTCCTTTGTGGGGCCATAGGAATTTTAAAATTATATAAAAACTGCCAGTAGAATTTTAATAAGGTTTGCATTGAATGCACAAATCACTTAGGGTAGTATGGACATTTAAAAAATATTAAGTGTTCAAATCCATGAACACAAGTGTCTTTACATTTATTTTTGTCTTTTAAAATTTTTTTCATCATCATCGCCTCAGTACCCTTAGCTTAGTGGTTAGGGTGCCAGCTATGTACACTGGGGCTGGCAGGTTCAAACCTGGCCCAGCCCTGCTAAACAACAACGACAACTGCAAAAAAAAAAAAAGCCAGCACTGTGGCAGGCACCAGTAATCCCAACTACTTGGGAGGCTAAGGCAAGAGAATCGCTTAAGCCCAAGAGTTTGTGGTTGCTGTGAGCTGTGACCACACAGCACTCTACCAAGGACAACTCTATCTCAAAAAAAAGAAAATGTTGTTTTCATCATCTCTTCTCAGCCCTTTGGCTAAGATCAAGTGTAGTAAAATTTCATGCATCAATGTTTTATGGTTTTTGATGTATAAGTTTTTTACCTCTTTGGTTAAATGTATTCTTAAGTATTTTATTCTCTTTGATGCTATTGTAATGGAATTTTTGTAATTTCCTTTTCAGATAGTTCATTATTAGAGTATAGCAGCTGATTTCTCTGTGTTTATTTTATATTATGAACCTTTATGGAATTTATTAATTATAACAACTTTTTTTTTTTTTTTGTAGTCTTTAGGGTTTTCTACATATAAAATCATCTCTGCTAACACAGCCAACTTCACTTTTTCCTTCCCAAGTTTGGATGCCTTTCAGGTTTTTTTTCCCTTGTCTTGTTTCCTTGGCTACCTAGTACTGTGTTGAATATCACTGGTGGGAATCAGCATCCTTCCCTTGTTCCTGATACTCGCTGGTACTGTGTTGGATATCACTGGTGAGAATCAGCATCCTTCCCCTGTTTGGTCTGTGATGTTCTTTGTTCTGTAGTGATTTTCTGTCTGGTGGTTCTATTCATTATTCAAAGTGGGGTCTTGAGATTTCCTATTCTTATTGTATTGCTGTTTATTCCTCCTCTCAGTTCTGTCAGTGTTTGCTTTATTATACATTTAGGTGCTCTGATGTTGGGTGCCTATTGTTACATCTTCCTGATGGAGTGAACTTTATCATTATATCATGTTCTTGTTTTGTCTTGTGATAGTTTTTGAGTTAAAATCAGTTTTGTCTGATATATATGTAATTCTCTTAGTTACTATTTGTCATCCTATCACTTTCAGCCTGTGTGTGTCCTTAAAATCTGAAGGATTTATGTCTCTTATAGTGTATAGTTAGGTCTTATTCTTTTATACTTTCAGCTGTTCTGTCTTTTGATCAGGGAGTTTAATTCAGTTACATTTAGTGTAATTATTGATAGGATAGGACTTATTATTGTCATTTTGTCAATTGTTTTCTGTCTTGTAGCTCTTTTTTCTCCCGTTTGCTGACTTCCTTTGTGTTTTATTGATATTCTTTTCATGGTGATATGCTTTGATTCCTTTCTTATTTTCTTTCATCTGTCTTCTAGATATTTCCTTTGTGGCTACCATTCTAACAAACCTAACAGTTTGTACTTGTAACAACTCAACTTCAATCACATACAGAAACCCTACACTTATATTCCACACCCACACTTTCTTGACTCAAATAGGTATTTTACTTTTTTGTACATAAATTTTGTTTTCTATAAAAATGGAGATAATAATCTACTTTGTTAACCCAGAATGTGGTTGTCTTATACTTTTTCAAGAGGGTCTATGAAGTCAGAACTGTTTCACAGTAATTCTAAGGTAGTGTCTTTTTAACTTGTTGATGTTTGTAACCATAGTGCAGAAGCAGGAGTGAAGAGAACCTGATGTTGGAGCAGATATGCTAGTGCTCATTGTATTGTTTGTTATCACATATCTAGTAAAGATAAATGCTGGCTTTATTTAAGGATTTTTTTGAGCGATAATTTTATTAGATCTAAAGTTTTGAGTACATGTCTCCTTAATATGTGTGATCAAGTGGGAATTATGCATAAGGTACTTCTACATGCTGAGATATAGTTGTTGTCTCAAAGAAAAGCTTGCGTGCAGTTGATAGTGAGCTCCCTGGGCTGCTTTTAAATTATTTTATTTCATTTTGTATTATTTTTTTGAGGTAGAGTCTCACCCTTTTGCCCTTGGTAGAGTGCAGTGACACCATCATAGCTCACAGCAACCTCAAACTCCTGGGCTCAGGTGATTCTTCTGCATCAGCTTCCCAAGTAACTGGGATTACATGTGTGTGTGATTGTGCCTGGCTAATTTTTCTGCTTTTAGTAGAAATCTCACTCTTGCTCAGGCTGGTCTAGACCTCCATAGCTCCAGTGATCCTCCACCTTGGCCTCCCACGGTGCTGGGTCACAAGTGAAACACCGTGCGCAGCCTGCTTTTCTAGTAACATCATTTTGACTAATCAATAAACTCTGCTTATTTGGATATTTGGCAGACATTTTTTGGAAATGAATGAATGAGCCTATCACTTCAAGGAAAACAGCTGACCATGTTTGTTGTCCAGTGATAAAATTCAAATTTCAAACTTTCTAGTGAAATTAGACTTTTGGAAACTTCTCTCTACCACCATGTATATTGACATCTTTAAAAAGTGTTCTGATAAGATTGTTGGTGGTATTAAAGGTGGTGTTTTGTTTTTTAATTTTTTGATGAGATGTATCAACATAGAAACATCTGTGTAAGTCAGGGTGCTGATATTTCCCAGCATGGAAAGTATATGATGTTATAAAATCACTCATGAGTATTAATGTAACAGTATACAAAGTTATAATATATGGTTTGAGATTCTACATTCTAACTGACCTTTAAGAAACTGCCTCTTGTGAAGTTTTGGTGTCATATCCACAGTTATCTCAAAAAGCTGTTAAAATACTGCTTCTCAAAAAAATAAATAAATAAATAAATAATACTGCTTCTCCCAGCTGTATGTCTGGGAGGCCAGATTTTCTTAATACATACTTCAACCTAAAACAGCACAGCATGTGATGGAATGTCAAAGCAGATGTCAGAATCCAGTGGTTTGCTACTGAGACAAATGTAAGAGTTGCAGAAATAGAAAACAATGTCCTCTTCTCACTGATTTTTTTCATTTTGAAAAGTAGGTACTTTTCATAAAAAAAAGTTTATCTTGACATGTAAAGATGTGCTCTTGTTAATTTTAATTAACTGAATCAATAATTTCTTCTCATTTAAATTTCTAATACCTTAATATCTATAATACAACCAGATATAAACTGAAGCTCTTTAGGACCCTCAGTAATTTTTAAGATAGCAAAGAAGTCCCAAGACTGAAAGGCTTGAGCCTCATTGTTTTAATCTTCTAGAGCTTTTGAAGAGCCAATGAATATATTCATCATGTATGTGCAGTAATTTTGTAAAATATTTTAAATGTAGATTTATAAATAGCTTTTGTATTATATTACCATGCAAATTCTTTAAGTTGGGACTTTGGAGAAGAGCCAAGGACAGAGAACATAAACTATGGCTGTTATGGAGCGTGTTAGTTCATAAAGGGAGTGGCGGGGAGAATTCACACATTCCTCTTGTGTTCCACAAACCAGTGAAAAAGCAATTTCACTATGGCAACTCATTTTATATAAGCACTCACAGCAAACAAAACCCTGCTATTCGTGAATGTAGTTCATTACTGTGGGACAAGGTTGCTTTTTGATTTTTGAAGTTGTCCCCTTTTTCCCTTGCAGGTATAGAACAAGATGCAGTGAATACTTTTACCAAATATATATCACCAGATGCTGCTAAACCAATACCAATTACAGAAGCAATGAGAAATGACATCATAGGTAAGCAGTGCTAGTAGTTGTGGCCAAAAAAAGTATTCCTGGTTATTGATTAAGATAATTTTTTATGAACATGAATGTAACAGTTCCCTTCCTAGTCTGTTTTCAGAATACTTTCAGAATAGTAGAACCTCTTTAGATTGACTACCCAAGGGACTATAACTAACTGTTTGACACACAGAGGTGGTCAACATAGGGAAGTAGGCCAGCAGGACTGGAACATGTGGTTCAGCCTGGTCTCTGAAAATTGGGTCAACTCAAGGAGACAGTTAATGTAGGGAGGTGGTCGACTATGGAGGTGCTGCTGTATGTAATTGTAGCTCACTTAAAAAGTTTCTCTTTTATATGTAGGACCCACATTCTTTGACTTTGACCTGAATAACAGCAAGAATAATAAGTAGTACACATTTATTGAACTTTCACTATGTCCCAGACAATATTCTAAGCATTTCCCATGGATAAACTCATTTAGTTTTCTGAAGAACTTTATAAGGTAAATACAGTTACTATTTTGTAATTAAGGAAACTGAAACACTTTTGTCCAAGGTAGCACAACTCTGGCAGAGTCCAGATTTGAAATTAGACTCCTGCATCTTTTCTCCTATGCTTTATATATAGAGCAGTGTTTTTCATACTGCATCGTGGGACCAGCCTTGTCTTACATCCTCACCTACCTGCACAGAGAGTTTACTGGAAGAGAAAAATCAAAGCATTTCAGAGTAATAAAGGCAAACAAACATCTCAGGGAATTGTTTCCATTATATACTCATTTACTTGTATATGTATACTCAGTCAACAATATATTTCTCTGTAGGTCCTAATAAAATGTAAATGTGAAAGCTTTTACTGTGTTTTGACAGGAAGACCTTAAGTGGACCTTTATTCACAGATAAAAGTGGTTCATTTATTCATTTAACAAATATTTAGTATATTCCCACAAGTTTTAAGATTTGTATTTTTACAAAACTAAGTACTAAGTTTTGTATTTTTATTCATCAAAAATGTATGAAATAAAGCATGTTATTTCACTCCTAGCAGATGCATGTCAGTGTGCTGACATTGTCATTCCCTACTTTAGAAACTTCTTATACATTCATTATTGCACACAGCAAGACCCCTTCTAGTCTCAGCTATGATCTTAAATTGGACCATGATACTTTCCAGTGAACACCTGTTAGCTATTTGGGAGTCCATCAGATGCTGCCCATGTTTTCCCGTATCCCACACAGGCCCCTATGACACATAAGTAGATGGGTTATTCCCATCTGCCTATTTGGGGGTAGAGGTGGAGATACCTTTTCACTAGCTTTATTACCAGATGTTTCTATAGGATTTTGGTTTTTTTCTGTGTAGTTGCTTTATTTTTATGTGGGAATTTCCTGCTATCATCTTGTAGACTTGCCTAGACCAACTTTTCATTGTAATGCAACTGGGGAGTTCTGATTAGGATTTGGTTATTTGAGGCATTGGTTGGCTACTGATTCCTTTGGGAATCTGTACCAGTTGATAACAAAACTGTCTAAGGTAAGGAAAAAAGGAGGAAAGAATTTTGAGTCAAATAAAACATTTAAAAATGAGATGTCACTGCACTTCTGTTTTTCTCTACTTAAACTCAATCAAATTAATGATGCAGTCCCACGAGGGCAGGTTTAACAAGGGATCTGAGAGAATTTCTATCCTAGTGTCTATTATTATGCATTTTGGAACGTTAATTACACATATGTCTTTAAGAAAGTTACTTTTCATCATTGCCACTGGTCAGGGTCGGGTACTGGTTGGTGTCTGGCCCTGGCTTATCTAGGTTCCAGTGGCAGGTGGTATGCTACTTTGCTCAGGAACAATTGCTCTTAAGTGCCTGAGGGCTATTTACCTTAGCAGGAAGGAGAAAGAGTCTTTGAGGGTGAAGTAGTCTTAGAATAGATCTTGGTCTTTAGCAGAACTTGGTGATCTTCAGCAGAGAGATGCTGTGCTGGCATTCTGCAGGCCGGAGAAGCGACAGAGTGAGAGTAAGCGGGTCCCTGGTAGAAGGTGCGCTCCCAACTGCCTGCTCCTCCAGCCTAATATAAGCTAATCCTGTGCCTCTCAAGGTCACAGGTGTAGAGACTGCCAATTCACCAACGCTCTCATCTCTCAAGCTCTCTCATGCTTGTTATGAGAGCTAAATCCCGCCCCATGCCCTTTTCACCAAGGTGTGCCATTATTGAGCTACTTATAACTCACTCCTCCCAGCCATAGGCAGTGCAGGCTGCTACAACTTTTCCTCTTTGAGCCTCATTGTTTTGAATCCTGCCCTAATTATTTGTCCCTTCTTACTGTTGGAATATTTTAATAGAGCTAAGCTTCAAGTGAGTTTTGTTCAAAGGAGACTTTATTTTCGCTGTTACCGTGTATCTCAACCTTCCTAGTTTGGCTGTAAATGTTACTCTTGGGGTTTTTGATACTGCTATTTGAGTACTCTGTTCTTATGTGAGGGTTTAGAATGATCCAGAAACTATGCATTTACTGCCACTTCTATCTTCCACAGATTCTTAAAGTGGTGAAATTTAAAAAATAATTTGAAGGTACAGGTGACAAAATTTGCTGATGGTTTGGAAATGAGTGGTGAGAGGAAAAAGAGGAATCAAGTATGACTCCATTTTTTAAAAAAACTGAATAACTTGAAGTAGTAGAGTTGGTATTTATAAGATGAGAAAGACTGGTAGTAATGGCTTACAGGAAAATCAGGGATTTAGTTTTAGATATCCAAATGGTTGAATGTCAAGTAGGCAATTGGACACCTAGCATTAGTATTTCATGACAGAGCTCCCAGGTTGGGGATGCATGTTTGGAAGGCATCAGCATATACACGGATTTAGAATGATGAGACTGGATAACATAACCGTAGGAGCAAATGCAATGAGGGAGACCAGACACATAGGGATGTCCTGGGATGTGCCTGCCTCACAGTCCAGCAGATGAGGAGGAACAGGCAAAGCAGATTTTTAGAAGTGACAGCCACTGAGAAGGCTTCTCAGGGCAACCATGTGTCAAGAGAGTTTTTTTTTTTTTGGAAGCTGGGAGAGAACAATGTTAGGAGGGACTGATCAAAGATACTAAGTGATGGTGATAAGTAAGATGAAGACAGGGAACTGAATGGATTTGGCAGCCCAGTGTGATCATCTTAATTACTTTATGTTATAAAATTTCTACCAATAGTATTTTGATAGTATTTTTATAGATAAATCTTTTCACAAATCCATAATTCTTTAGGTTATAATTCTAGAAGTAGAATTACTGATTGAAAGAGGTTGTTTTTAAAGCTATGTTAGAAATTCAGATTGCTCTCCAGAGCAGTTGTACCAGTTTATGTGTCCATTTTCCCAGTGCCTTGCCCAGGCTTGGTATTATTGAACAATTACACATATGTATTATTTAAACAACTGTGCCAGTTGACTAGACAAAAAGTACCTCCTTACTCTAATCTATTTTGATTACTAGTGAGCATATATATCTTTTTTTTTTTTTTTAACAAAGAGTCTCAAGCTATTGCCCTGGTAGAGTGCCGTATTGTCATAGCTCACAGCAAGCTCCAACTCTTGGGCTCTGGCAATCCTTTTGCCTCAGTTTTTCTATTTTTAGTAGAGGCAGGGGTCTCAATTTTTCCTCAGGCTGGTCTCCAACTCGTGAGCTCAAGCAGTTCACCCACCTCAGCCTCCCAGAGTGCTAGGATTATAGGCATGAGCCACCGCACCTGGCCCATATGTATCTTTTCATCTCGGACATTTTATGTTTCTTCTCTGTGGGTTATGTTTGAAAGGTCCTTTGCTTATTTTTCTTTTAGGACATTTTTTTTTTTTTTTTTTTTTTTTTTTTTTGAGACAGAGCCTCAAGCTGTCCCCCTGGGTAGAGTGCCATGGCATTACAGCTCATAGCAACTTCCAACTCCTGGGCTCAAGCGAGTCTCCTGCCTCCGCCTCCCAAGTAGCTGGGACCACAGGCGCCCGCCACAACGCCCGGCTATTTTTTGGTTGCAGCCATCATTGTTGTTTGGTGGGTCCGGGCTGGGGATTCGAACCCGCCACCTTAGGTGTACGTGGCTGGCGCCTTAGCCGGTTGAGCTATAGGCGCCGAGCCCTTTTAGGACATTTCTTAATAGTTTGTAAGAACTTCTGGTATTTTAAGGATGGTAATCTTTTAACTACCATATATGCTGCAATTTTTTTTTTCTGCTTGCCTTTTTATTTTGTTCTGGGGTGTTTTTAATGTTATAGAAATTAATTTTATGTTGTTAACTCTTGATTTCTGCCTTTGCCTATATGTTCTAAAGGACTTTATAACCTCAAGATCAGCTGTTACTTGTATTTTCTTTTAGTTCTATGGAAAACTTTCACTATTATCTCCTAATTTTCTTTTAGTTCTATGGAAAACTTTCACTATTATCTCCTAATTTGATTCACTAATGTGTATAGTTTGAATTCAGCAGAAATTTAATTACTATTTCTTTTACAGCAAAGATTTGTGGAGAAGATGGACAGGTAGATCCCAACTGTTTTGTTTTGGCACAGTCCATAGTCTTTAGTGCAATGGAACAAGAGTAAGTTAGTTTCATATTTTCAAATTTTGCATTCTTGGGAATTTGAGTTCAGTGTTAAGAATGGGCTTCACTCAACTAAAAGCAAAGTATCTTTGAGGATTTAAATATTTTGCATATTTATAAGATCATATAAGAGTACTCTATAACTGTCTTGGTTAGTAGTTTCTTTTAAGTATGAATTATGTGAACTCATTTAAAAATAAAAATATTTTCATTTGTAATGTTAATTTTCCTAAGTTAAAAAGAAATTTGTTTGTAGTTGCAAAATCCTTTGGGGGTGAATAAGACTATAGTGATTGTGAGGATTACAGTTGACTTAATTATTTAAATAATGCATGTCTTTAGGTGGATATCCTAATCTGTTAGTTCGTGCTTTCAGCTTAATGAATACTGTAACTAAATCCACATCTATTCCTTGAAACTGCTTCAGGAGTTTTTTAGATTAATTCCTGTTGCATACCCCTAAAAAAAAAGCTAAGTATTCACTCTTTCATTTAACCTTTATTAAAAAGGATACTCTGTCCAAGGCACAGGTATAGGACCTACCTTGAAGGAAGTTAGAGCCTAATAAAAGAAATAGGTCATGTTCTTTAGTTACTGTAATATGAGGTGGTATATATTAAATGTCAGAGAAGAGCTACAAAGTCACTAGGAGGTTACATACAGGTAAAGCAATCAGACACACCATGGGAAGTAAGGTAGTGTTGACCTAGGCCTTTAAGCCATAACAGAGACAGCATGGAAAGATTGTATTTTTCCCACGTAAACGCTTTCCATGGTTGCTCCCTTAAATTTTCCCTTTTTGTCCATGTGCAGGCACTTTAGTGAGTTTCTGCGAAGTCACCATTTCTGTAAATACCAGATTGAAGTGCTGACCAGTGGAACTGTTTACCTGGCTGACATTCTCTTCTGTGAGTCAGCCCTCTTTTATTTCTCTGAGGTAAAGTCTACATTTCCTTTCACACTCTTTAATTAGAGCATTCCAGCCTCTAAACTATAAATGCTGGGGCCTTGTCTAAGCAAATAACACAGAAGAGATGAATAATTTCTAAAAGGATTTATTATTGTTTTAAGTTATTTCTAATGGCAGGAGTATGTTAATGACAGATTAAAGAGAACATAAAAATTCAGTGCAAAAATAATTCATTTTGAAAAACATACTGCTTATAAGAGAATGCATGTTTTTAATTGTTTGGAGTTATTTTAAAACCATAGAATTTGATACTTGATTCCAGTGTACAAATGTTTTCAGACCAGACTTGAGAAGAAAGAAAATAGTAAATATTTTTTCTCTATTCTCATTATTTTAAATTTAGCTGCTTGACAGGATTGCCCAGTGAAGGATTTGCAGCAAACAATGAGTCTGTTTATCTCTTCAAGGTGTACAGTTAGTAGAATGCTGTCTGTTAGGCTTCAGCCAGTGAGAGTCTTTGGTTGTAAAGCAAATGACTGTGACTGCTAAGTAAAGAAGAGCAGTGACTCGTACCCTTGGATTCTGCCTCTTCACAAGAATACAGTTGATTTGTTTTTTTCACTTCCTTTCTTGGTAAATTAAATCAATAATTTGTGTAGGTTACTTTTCCTTATGGAATGGTGAGAATGATCAGTGTAAAAAATTTGGTGTGGTGAGCTTACTCTTTGTATGTTTCCTGGTGAGGAACTAGTAATCCAGTTTAGTATAACTTTTACTCTAGATTACTGAAGTTTGCATCCAACTGTGTGTTGGGTTTTTGTGGTCAATTGTGCATTTTTTTATTCTATAAAATACTTTAAACTTTTCATTCTTAAACGAGTGTAACAACCTGCTGACTGAAGAAGTGGATCGCTTTTTGCTTGTGTCCTATAGTTGAATACTTGGAGCTTTATAGATAAGAAATTGTGAGAAAAATCTGCTTAGAGTCTTATTTTCCCTTTTGTGTCTTTCCTTCCTAGTACATGGAAAAGGAGGATGCAGTGAATATCTTACAGTTCTGGTTGGCAGCAGATAACTTCCAGTCTCAGCTTGCTGCCAAAAAAGGCCAGTATGATGGGCAGGAGGCCCAGAGTGACGCCATGATTCTCTATGACAAGTGAGTTTTATTGACAGATGTTTCATCACTCAGATAGTTAGAGGATTCGGTACACACTGTGTAGGTTAAGATGAGTAAACTGTCTTTGCTGTCAAGGAGCTCACAGGGAGCATGGTGTCTGTAAACTTTGTGCGTTCTTGTCTGCTGGGGGAAGGGGAGGGGTGTGTATGTGTGTGTCAAGCAGGATGGCAATGTGGTGTTTAGTGAGGATTTCCCAGAGGAGAGATTTGACTTGGATCCTGAAGAATGAATTGAATTTTGCTAGCCAGAGAAGGCAAGAAAGAATATTGTAGGCAAAGGCATTAGTAACTTGGGGAATGAGGTAATTTCAAGAAACTTGAATTTGGATAATGGAAGGTGTGGGGAATGTAAGAGAAAATGAAACTAATTGGAATAGATTGTAAAGGGCCATAAATATCTGTGTATGGGTGTATCCTATTTTCTGGTGCAAATCTGCTTGGCCACATTACTAAATGAATTATGTTAACAGTTTTTCATTAGTTTTTACTAAAAACAAAATGTTAAAAAATCTTATAGGGAGCAGAATTGAAAACATCTGTTTAGGCAAGTGACACTACTGCAGCCAGCTCTATAAAGAGTAGTACTTTTTAATTTAACTTCCCATACCTTGTAAAGAATAGTGTTTTGGGCTGGGCGTGGTACTCACGCCTGTTGTCCCAGTGCTGTGGGAGGCTGAGGTGGGTGGATCCCCTGAGCTCAGCAGAGTTTGAGACCAGTGGAAGACAACAGGAGGCAGAGTGAGCCAGAGTGAGACACCCGCTCCACTCCCCTCACCCCCGTCTCTACAACAACAACAGAAAAAAAAAACCCAGCAGGGCCTTGTGATCCCAGCTACGTGGTGGGCAAGAGAATCACTACAGGAGGAAGAAGCAAAAAAAAAAAAAAAAAAATAGTATGTTGTTGTTTGTATCCACAAGCAAGTGGTAAGGGAGTAACTTGAGAATGGAGAAAAATCCATGGGATGTTAGGGTTGGAAGAGAGCTGAGCATCTAGGCCAGTGGCCCTGAACATTGTCTGCAGGTGCATGCCTGGCCATCCGCAACAGAATCACCTGGCAGCCTGTTAAAAATAGACTTCCAGTTTTCCCTTAAGAGATTCTGATTCAGCCGTTTGAAAGATGACCCAGGAGTTTTATTTTTAGAAGACATGCCAGGTAATTCTGATGAATAGCCAGATTAGCATTCTAGTCTGGCTTCCCCATTTTACAGATAAAGGCAGAGAGGTAAGGATTTTCTCAAAGTCACAGGACAAGTTAGTGGCAGAATTTGGACTGGAATGCAATCCTTTAATGTTCCATTTAGTGGTATCATATACTTGTGACTATATGGATGTTCAAATATCAACAGTGAACATTTAAAAATTTGGTCGAAAATTCAAATCATGGAGGAGTATTTACCAACTTACTCATTACAATATGGGAGACTCACTTTTTGTTATGAAAATGCTAATTTTAGTTCAGGTGAGGTGGCTTATGCCTGGAATCCTGGCACTCTGGGAGGTCAAAACAGGTGGATCGCTTGAGCTCAGGAATTCAGAGACTAGCCTGAGCAAGAGGGAGACCCCATCCCTACTAAAAATAGAAAAATCTAGCTGGATGTTGTGGCAGGCACCTGTAGTCCCAGCTACTTGGGAGGCTGAGGCAATAGGATCACCTGAGCCTAAGAGTTTGAAGTTGCTGTAAGTTATGATGATGCCAACAGCACTCTACCCAGGTCACCAGAGTAAGAAGGCCTAAAAAAAAAAAAAGTTTTCTTTAATGTGGAACAAAACAATAGCACTACGAGGGTCCTGGCTGGAGCTCAGTAACCAGCAGAGCAGAGACTGTGTTTTCCCTCTCGATCCTGTTTTCACATTGGGAGGCATTTTTAAATGAAGATTTCTATATGATATCCCACTGGCACTTTGGTTTTTGCCAACTTCTTTATGCCCAACTTGACTTTATAAATCCTTGTTTGTTTTTGTATCTTAATGACTGCATCATCACAATCATACACCATCAGCCTTTCTGTATTTCTGTCACAGACAGGAGATTGAGGCCCCTAGAGTGCGGAGAGGAAAGCACACGTGAATCCTCCCACTGTCATGTCCAGCTTATCAGAACACCAGCTATAGTGTATCCCTTCAAGTTAGAGTTCTTTGAATCATCAGTACTAATCACTCCATTTTCTTTGCACACCTAATCATGAGCACGTCCTATTAATGCTACACAAATGCATCAACTCCTTCCATTCCATCCTCTGTGCCATTTTGTTCTGAATTCTTCTGTGTTTATTTCTTGTGCCTCATTGTCATGTGTTAGGTTGTGATTGTCTCTTGGGCGTTGATCTTTTCTGCTATCTTAGGGGGAAATGACCATATCTTATTTTTCGTAAATTCATTTCTTTGTACTGAGTCCTGATCGGAGGATAGGTGCCCATTAAATATACCTGCATTGTAGTGTGACTCTCACAACTCTGAACAGCAGAGCTGGCTGGGCAAGAACTAAGGATGGTTGGCAGGCAGATAGGGAGGTAGCAAGTTGACCCAGGTATCTTTGGGAATAAATACAGATTAGAGCAGGGCTATCATCACCCAGCTCTGTGGTTTAGGTCTGCAGACTAAGTAAAGTAACCCCATATGAGATTCTCTGCAGTAGGTGCCGAAAGTTGCTTGTACTTGCTATGGAATTTGATTTTACTTCAGCTATCTTTCCACCATAGGTACTTTTCCCTCCAAGCCACACATCCTCTTGGATTTGATGATGTTGTACGATTAGAAATCGAATCCAATATCTGCAGGGAAGGGGGGCCACTCCCTAACTGTTTCACAACACCATTACGTCAGGCCTGGACCACCATGGAGAAGGTAACTAAGAGCTTGAAAAAGTATTGAACTATAAGAAATTTTATTTGTAGAACTCAGAAAATGTAAGAGGAGAAAACCCAAACATCAAGAACCACGGAAGTTGAAGTGGTATAGCATCGAGCAGAGGCTTTATGTCTGGCTCGGTCTGTCTAGTCGTGCAACCAGATAATGTATCAGTGCAGACCGCATATAAAATAGCTGTCCCATAAGCTTGTAATGGAGCTGAAACATTCCTGTTGCCTCGTATTATTTTATTTTAGTAGGTTTAGGAGATGTATGTTAAATTCTTTTACATGTATATATTGTATAATGGTGGCCTAGTATTTACTGTGCTTTTAATTGTTATGTTAGAGTGTTCCTTCTACTTAAAAAAAACAAGTTAAGGGTCAGGAGGATCATTTGAGGGCAGGAGTTCAAGAGTGAGACCCTGTCACTGCTAAAAATAGAAAAATCTAGCCAGGTTTTGTGGCAGGTGTGTGTAGTTCCAGCTACTTGGGAAACTGGGGCAAGAGAATCACTTGAACTCAGGAGCTTGAGGTTGCTGTAAGAACTCCACTGCACCCTAGCTGGGACCATAGAGTGAGACTGTCTCAAAAATTCCCCCAAAACATCAAGTTAGTGTAAAACAGTCTCAGGTAGGTTCTTCAGGAGGTTATCCAAAAGAAAGCATTGCTCATAAGAGATGACAGCTCCATGTGTGTTATTTACTGCTCCTGAAGACCCTCTAGTGCAGCAGTTCTCAACCTGTGGGTCATAACCCACAGGAACTGTATTAAAGGGCCATGGCATTAGGAAGGTTGGGAACCACTGCTCTACTGGGACAAGATGTGGAAGTAGAAGATGCTGGTATCAGTGATTCTGACCCTGTGTAGGCTAATGTGTATGTGGGTGTGTCTTAGTTTTTAATAAAAAAAATTAAAAGTAGAAAAGGTTATAAAATAAGGATATAAAGGAAGTATTTTTGTTTATTTGTACAATGTTTTTGTGTTTTTTGAGCTAAGAGTTATGACAGAAGTCTAAAAATTCAAAAAAAAAAAGCTTATAAATAGTAAGTAAAATTAGTTTATTACTTAGGAAAGAAAAAAAATTTTTTTTTTGCAGTTTTTGGCCGGGGCTGGGTTTGAACCTGCCACCTCTGGCACATAGGGCCAGTGCTCTATTCCTTTTAGCCACAGGTGCTGCCCAAGAAAAATATTTTTTAATGAATCTAGTGTGGCCTTAATGTACAGTGTTTGTAATGTCATAGAGTTATCCAAGTATTTTTTTCTCTGCTGCACATTGGAAGAGTAAGAGTTGTCTTCTACACATTAAATATACTAACTAAAGCTGATTCACAATTATCTGTGCATACTTTCCATGATGTCCGACAGCACAGATGAGCGAAAAAAGTCCTCATAAAATCAGCAGGTGGCCCTCAAGCTGCAGGTTGGATACCCTTGACTCTATAGCAGTGGTTCTCAACCTTCCTAATGCCACGATGTATTTTCATTGTTACAAAGGGGTCGTGACCCACAGGTTGAGAATCACTGCTCTATAATAATAGAAGGCCCATTTGGGGCCTTCATATTTTCTCATTACTCACTTACTGTCTCACCCAAAGCTACTTCTAGCCCAGCAAGCTCCATTTATGGTTCAGGTATTACCTTTTTTTTAAACAGAGTCTTGCTCTTTTGCTCAGACTATCTGGATTACAGTGGCACAATCCTAGCTCACTCTAACCTCAAATTCCTAGGCTCAAGCAATCCTGCCGTCTCAGATTCCTGGGTAGCTAGGAATTCATGTGTGCCACCATGCCCAGCTAATTTTTTTTTTTTTCTTTTTGTAGTTTTTGGCCGGGGCCTAGTTGAACCTGCCACCTCTGGTATATGGCTGGCACCCTACTCCTTTGAGCCACAGGTCCTGCCCACCCAGCTAATTTTTTTTTTTGGTAGAGTCACAGTGTTGCTCAGGCTGGGCTCAAGTGATCCTCCTGCCTTAGCCTCCCAAAGTTCTGGGATTATAAGTGTGAGCCACTGTGCCCAGTCCATTTAAAAAATCTTTTATACTGTATTTTTACTTTCCCTTTTCTAGGCTTAGATATGTTTAGATAGATACACAACTACTTAAACATTGTGTTAGAGTTGCCTCCAGCATTCAGTAATATGCTGTACAACTTTTGTAGGCTAGGAACATAGGCTATACAGTATAGCCTTGGAGTGTAGTAAGCTATACCATCTAGATTTGTGTAAGTACACTCTATCATGTTAACATGGTTACAAAATCATTTAACAGTCCATTTCTTACAGGGGAAGGGAGGGGGGAGGATGTGTGGAGGGAGGGTGATTGGTGGGATCACGCCTATGGTACATCTTATGATAGTACATGTGAATCTTTCGAAATGAAGAATATGGGTGGTGTCTCTGGCTCAGTGAGTAGGGTGTCAACCCCATATACCGAGGGTGGTGAGTTCAAACCTAACCCTGGCCAAACTGCAACAACAAAAAATTTTAAAAATTAAAAAAAAAATACATAAATAGAAAAAAAAAGAAATGAAGAATATAAATGTTTTAACACAATAACTAAGAAAATGACATGAAGGCTATGTTAATCTGTTTGATGAAAATATTTCAAATTGTATATAAAAATAGCACACTATACCCCATGACAGTATTAATGTACACAGCTATGATTTAATAAAATAAAATAAAATGGATTACTATGATACAATAAGTCAAAATTTGCACCAAGAAGGATATATATATATGTATACCAAAAAGAATTAGCATAATAAATGTGTAGTACAGGAGAAAAAAAATAAAAGCAACAGTATATTATTAAAAAATCCATTTCTTAGGATGGATCTCCATTGTTAAGTGATGCATCTTCATTTTTATAGGCTGAATGGCTTTGGGTAATTACTGAAATTCTCTAATGCCATTTTTCTTATCTATAAAATGATGATAATATGGGTTTACCTAAAAGTTATTTTGAGGATTAAAGTTAAGTAATTAGGGCGGCGCCTGTGGCTCAGTGAGTAGGGCGCCAGCCTCATATACCGAGGGTGGTGGGTTCAAACCTGGCCCCAGCCAAACTGCAACAAAAAAATAGCCGGGCATTGTGTCGGGCACCTGTAGTACCAGCTACTCGGGAGGCTGAGGCAAGAGAATTGCCTAAACCCCAAAGCTGGAGGTTTCTGTGAGCTGTGATGCCACAGTACTCTACCGAGGGCAACAAAATGGTCTAAAAAAAAAAAAAGGTTAAGTACTTAATATATATAAAGTACTTAACACAATACCTGACACAAAATATAATGTTAGCTGCTATTGTTATTATTAATTACCGTATCTTTTCAGATAATTAGATAGCAATACATGCTAAAGTTAACTTAAGAATAATCCAGGTATTTCACCAGTATCCATCAACAGGGTTGGAGCATGTGTTTCTTTAATCACTTGTAAAGTTATGACTAATGGCTTAATAATGAAGTATTGAAATTTATGAATGACTCTAATGAACTAGAGTAGATTTTACCAAGAATTGCAGTAGCATCATCACAGCTTACTGCAACCTCAAGTTGCTGGGCTCAAGTGATCCTCCTGAGCAGCTGGAGGACGTGTGTCCCGCTACGTCCAGCACAAAGACTTTCATATCTATTACCAACCAGAAAAATCTAGTTTTATATCTACTCTTTGGTCTTTTCTGCTCACTAGGAAATCAAGTCTATGTAATAGTTTCATGAGTAGAAGAAGAGTAGGGGAGAAATACAACAGAATGGTACACGTTGTAATTTTAGTTATAGTGTAAATTGTGTAAAAGGGACAGTATTTGGAGTGTAACAAGAAATAAAACCATTAGTGTTAACTGGTAGAATTGTAGGTAAAATTTGTTTTATTTCAAATAAAGTGTTTAGTTCTGAATTTAACTTCAGAATTTTCCCTCTCTTTCAGGTCTTTTTGCCTGGCTTTCTGTCTAGCAATCTTTACTATAAATATTTGAATGATCTCATCCATTCGGTCCGAGGAGATGAATTTCTGGGAGGGAATATTTCACTGGCTGCTCATGGCTCTGTTGGCCCTCCTGATGAGGCTAATGCAGGAGGTTCTGACAGCTCCACTTCTCAGGTATTGACTGATTCACATCTGCCATTTGAAAGAAAGGGATACAGATCCTTTCAGTGCCAGTAACAAGTCCTGCTTTTAAGTTTTAAGTTGTAGGAACAAAAGAGAAATAAAATTAGCCTACATACTGTATATTCTAATCCAAGTATTCGTGATGATTAATATGCGGTATTGTAAACTATTATGCTGTTTTATCAGGCTATTTATTATTCTGCTTGACACTGCCTGTTTTCCTTTATGAGATTACATTCATAGCCTCTGAAGAGCTCTTTGTGTAATTATTTGAGAAAAAAAAATTTTTTTTAAACTATTGCTGGCATCCTTTAATTACTTTTTTTTGTTTGTTTGTTTGTTTTTGTTTTTTGAGACAGAGTCTCACTATGTTGCCATTGGTAGAGTGCTGTGGTGTCACAATTCACAGCAACCTCAAACTCTTGGACTTGAGCGATTCTTTTGCCTCAGCCTCCCAAGTAGCTAGGACTACAGGAACCCACCACAACACCTGGCTATATTTTTGTTGCAGTTGTCATTGTTGTTTTAGGTGGCTGGGGCCAGGTTTCTACCCATCAGCCTCAGTGCATGTGGCCGGCGCCCTTCCTACTGAGCTATGGATGCTGCTTAATAACTTTCTTGAGCAGCAAAACATTGTGAAATTTAATTTAAAACCCAGTAAAACATTACTTTTGAAAGGAGTCAATTATTCATCATTTTTTAAATCAACTGAGGGTGGACCTGGTTCTCACATGTCTGAACAGAATAATGTATATTTTCTAAAAATTCTTTTTTTTTTAAAGATAATCAGAGCAGAAGCCCATCTTTTTACCATAAAAGAATCTTGGTACTCTATTGACTAATTACATTGACAAAAAACATCATCAATATTAAGAACTAATGCTAACCCATATGCCGCTGCAAACCTAGAGTAGCTATTCATGTTTCTAGTATTGTCCTCTGCCCCTCCCTTTTAAACAAATATCAACACTTTGGGTTGGGGCATTGAGTAGCAGATACTACCTTTCCTTTAAAATCAAACAGGCTCAGTGCCTGTGGCTCAAGTGGCTAAGGCGCCAGCCACATACACCTAAGGTGGCAAGTTCGAATCCAGCCCAGGCCCACCAAAACAACAATGATGGTTGCAACCAAAATAGCCGGGCGTTGTGGCAGG
>NW_003852441.1:2119591-2130812 GCF_000181295.1 Otolemur garnettii | reverse complement strand
AGGACTGCTAAGAGAGACTATCAGAAACGACCTTGACTGGTACAGCATCAACAAACCTGATCATAAGAACTGTTACCCATTCTGTATGTGTGTCTCCCTTTAGGGTGTCTTTTCTGTAATTAGCGTACATATACCAGAGGATGTGTTATTGGACTACCTGGCCCGGTGGCATAACTATACCCATGACCCGTGTAGAGCCTTACAAGAATGACTCCCTTCTTACTTAGTGGAATTCAAAGTTGAATAAAGCCCTCTTTCAATTTCCTTGCTAGCAGCTATTTCAGAGATGAAATATAGTTTCACACTAAATAGCTTTTCTGTGCTTAAAAAAAGTTCACAGGAATCACAAATGATAAACCATTAGATGCCTCTGTTGTGGATAAACAGCAAGCCTAACAACCAAGTGTGAAACCACTGCTGCTTTGTATGTTTTGTGAAGAAACATGTATAGAAAATTTTAATTAATTACTTTAAAATGCTTTTGTATAGGATAATTGAGTGAACTCTTAGGTTTCTTAGTATTACATTTCACTCAAAGCCTTTTGATTTCATTTTGAACTACAGTGCCACATTTTACACCTCCTTAACCTTTTTTGTTTTTTCAGAGTCCTCTCATACATCAAATCTTATTTGTTTTACCTCAAAATCCCATGAAATGGGATACCCTCACGAGAGATCTGGGGAAACATTAAGATGTTAATTAATTTTATTAAAGTCAAACAGTTGAATATTAGGACCACAAATATTTCCTATCTGGTATTTTCTTCACTGTACCCTTAATAATATATAGCATAATAATTTTCTCATCATTACTAACAAACAGCCCTTTGAATATTTTTATACTGAGCCTTGCTTGGATAAATTTTTTTAGTTTATAAGACAGCAGTATAGTATCACCCTCAACAAGCTCTCAGTGCCTTATCTTCCTGTTACGTTTACATAAAAGGTGACCTGCTCAGTATGGTCACCATTTTTTTTAATCTATATAGGCTATAGTGTCTTGTTTTGGTTTAGATACTTAAAAGGTCTAGTACTAATCATTAAATATATACTATGCTTTTTATTGGAGTATCCGATACACACAGAAAACCGCACATTTCATAACTATATGCATCTTTACGAACTTTCACAAACACCACACAACAGAGCAAGACCCTGTCTCAAAATTTAAAAAAAAATTCTCACAAAACTCACCCATGTAACCAGCATCCAGGTGGAAAAACGGCACGGTAACAACATGCCAGAGCCCTCCTGGGCTCCCTTCTCACAGCTGTCTTTCTCCCCCACAGGGGCTGCTATCACGGCTTTTGAGGTCTTGAATAAGCATCACCTGCTCATTACCGTGCTTGTCATTTTATAAATGAAATCATATTATGCATATGTATTCTTTTTTGGAACAGGTTTTCACTCATTTACTTAAACTCCAAATATCCACTCCTCCAGCCCTAGGTAACCACTAATCTGAGTTTGTGTGTGTGTGTGTTGTCTCTGTGGAAACAGTAGGTTTTTTGTGCTGGACATTTCATATAAATGGAACCATGTAATATGTGGTCTGTTGTGGCTTCTTTCAGTTAGCTTCATGCCTTCAAGATTCATGTATGATTAATAAGTATTGGAACTTTATTCCTCTTTATTGCCAAATAATCCCATTGTGATGATATGCCCCATTTTATCTGTCAGCTGATGGGCATTTGAGTTGTTCCTTCCTTTCTGCTGTTATAAATGGTGCTGCTGTGAACATTTTGTGCAACTTTTTTTGTGTAGATGTATGTTTTCATTTCTCTTTTTCTGTATACCCAGCAGTAGAATTGCTGGGTCAGGTAATAATTGTGTTTAACTTTTTGAAAAATGGCCAGTTTTCCAAAGTAGCTGCACTATTTTGTAATCCCACCAGCAGTATATAAAGTTTACAGTTTCTCCACATCTCACCAGAACTCCCTGTCTTTTTGATTATAGCCATCCTAATGTGTATAAAGTTCTATTTCATTGTGGTTTTCATTTTATTTCCCTGATAAGTAATGATATCATGCATTTTTTATGTGCTTATTGGTTTTTTCTGCCTTTAGAGAAATGTTTATTCAAATCCTTTGCTCATTTTTAAATTGGGTTGTCTTTTTATTATGAGTTTTATTACAGGAGTTATTTATATATTTTAGATACATGTCCCTTGTGAAACACCTGATTCACAAATATTTCTCCATCCTGTGAATTGTCTTTTCACTATTGATATGTCCCTTAAACTGCAGAAGTTTTTCATTTTGATGAAGTCCAGTTTATCTATTTTGTTGTTGTTGCTTGTGATGTCATGTCTAAGAAACCATTGCATACCTATGTCGGTACCGTGCTGTCTTGATTATTGTTGCTTTGTAGTAAGTTTTAAAATCAGGAGCTGTAAGTCTTCCAACTTAGTTCTTTTTTAAGATTGTTTTTGCTATTCAGGGGTCTGTAAGTATCTGTTTGAATTTTAGAGTCAATTGTCAATTTCTATGGAGAAGCCCACTGGGATTCTAATAGGGATTGTCTTAACGCTATGGGTTACTTTGAAGAGTATTATCATCTTTTATCATCTTTATATATTAAGTTTTTTGACCTGTGAACATGGGTGTCTTTTCATTTCAAATTTAATTTTTTTCAACAATGTTTTGTAGTTTTCAGAGTATGTTTTGTATTTCTTAAATTTATTCCTAAATTTTTTTGTTTTTATTCTCATTTCTAAGTCTTTTCTTTTTCTTTTCTTTTTTCTTTTTTCTTTTGAGACAGAGTCTCACTTTGTCACCCATGGAAGAGTGCTGTGCAATCTTAGCTCACAGCAACCTCAAACTCCTGGGCTCAAGCAATTCTCTTGCCTCAGCCTCCCAAGTAGCTGGGACTATCGGCACCTGCCACAACACTTGGCTATTTTTAGAGACAGGGTCTTGCCTCTAGTTCAAGTTGATCTCAAACTCCTGAGCTTAGGCAGTCCACCTGCCTCGGCCTCCCAAAGTGTTAGGATTATAGGCATGAGCCACCATGCCTAGCCCTTCTCTAAGTCTTTTTTGATGCCATTATAAATGGAATTGTTTTCTTAATTTCATATTCAAATTATCCATTGCAAGAATCTAGAAATAACCATTTATGAAGGTAAAATTCACTTAACATAAATTTAACCATTTTAAATTGTATAATCCAGTGGCATTTAACGTTATCTCCAGCATTGTGCACCCGTCATCATTAGCTAGTTGCAGATGTTTTCATCTTCCCAAAGAGACACCTAATGCCCATCAAGCAGTCACTCCCCCACCGCTCCCACTTCTGTCTCTTCCTCACAACCACTAACCTCCTTTTCTCTTTATGGATTTGCCTCTTCTGGGTGGTTCATATTGATGGAATCATACAATATGTGACTTTTTTTGTGTGTGGCTTCTCACCCTTAGCATAATGTTTTGTGGTTCATCCATGTTGTAGCAGGAATCTGTATTTCTGGGGTTTTTTGTGAATGAATAATATTTCATATCCCATTGTTTTCATCTTTTGAGTAGTCTCTGCCTTTTGACTATTATGAATGGTGCTATGATCACTTGGGTGCAAACTTTTAAATACCTGTTTTTAGTTCTTTTGGGTATATACCTAAGAATGGAAATGCTGGGTCATAGGTTAATTCTATGTTTAAATGTTTGTGAAATTGCCCAACTGTTTTCTACAGCTTCTATACCGTTTTACATTCTCATCATCAGTGTACAAGACTTCCCGTTTTTCTACATCCTTACCAACGCTTGTTGTTTTCTATATTGATGATTATAGCCATACTAATGGTATGTAGTAGCATCTCTTTATGGTTTTGTTTGTATTTCCATGATGACTAATGGTACTTAATGTCTTTGCATGTGCTTGTTGACTATTCATATAACTTTTTTTGAGAAATGTCTACTTAAATTATTTCCTCATTTAAAAAAAATTTATCTTTTTGTTGTCGAGTTTTAAGAGTTTTTTTTTTTTTCTGGGTAATAGATCCTAATTAGATAAATGGTTGGCACATGTGGTCTCCAGGTTTGTAGGTTGCCTTTCACTTTCTTAGGAGTGTCCTTTGAAGCACAAAAGTTTTTAATTTTGATGACTTTATCTACTTTACTTTTGTTGTATGCTTTGGTGTTACATCTAAGAACCATTGCAAAATGTAAAGTCTTCATGGTTTGCAGATCCCTGTGTTTTCTCTTAATAAGAGTTTTTGGTCTTTGATCCGTTTTTTTGCATATTGTCTAAGTAGAGGTTCAACTTCATTATTATGGGGCTATCCAGTTGTCCTACCACTATTTGTTAGAAAAGAACTCTTCTTTCATTGTTGAATCATCTTGGTATCCTTCCCAAAAATCAATTGACCGTAGATGTGTGGATTTATTTCCGGGCTCTCATTTCTAGTCCATTGGTTTCTATGTCCTTGTTCCAGTACCACATTGTTTTGATCTCTGCAGCTTTGTATTAATAGTGAGTTTTGACATGAGGAAGTGTGTGTCCTCTAACATTATTATTATTTTTAATTTTCAGGATTGTTTTGTCTATCTGGGTTCCTTGCAATTCCATATGAACTTTAGGGTCAGCTTTTTTATTTTGATCAGGATTGCCTTGAATCTGTAGATTGGGGGAGTATTTCTATTTTTAAAATATTAAGTCTTATAGCTCATAAACACAGGATATATTCTCATTTGTGTTTTTTTCTCATTTCAGCAACATTTTGTAATTTTCAGTGTACAAGTTTTGCACCTTCTTGGGTCATTTGTTCCTCAGTATTTTATCTTTGTATTGCTATTATAAATAAAATTAGAAATTTCATTCTTAGATTGTTCATTGATCGTGCAGACAGTACAACTGATTTTTATATGTTGTACCTTCAACTTTGCTGAACTTGTTAATTAGCTCTAATAGTTTTCTTGTGGCTTCTTTAAGGTTTTGTATATGTGTAAGATTGTGTTGTCTATGAGTAGAGATCTTTTTTTCTATCCACTTTGGATTCCTTTTATTTCCTTTTCTTGCCTAATTACTCTGGTTAGAACTTCCAATAAGATGTTGAATAGAAGAGGCAAAAGCAGACACTTTGTCTTATTGCTAATCTCACAGAGACAGCTTTCAGTTTTCATGATTTAATATCATGGTAAATGTGGGCTTTTTTTTTTTTTTTGGCCAGGGCTGGATTTGAACCTGCCACCTCTGGCATAACAGGGCTAGCGCCCTACCCTTTTGAGCCACAGGCGCCGCCCAACTGTGGTCTTTTAATAAATGCTCTTTATCAAGTTGAGGAAATTCCCCACTATTTCTAATTTTTATTTTTTTGAGACAGAGTCTCACTATGTCTCCCTCGGTAGAGTGCTATGGCATCACAGCTCACAGCAACCTTAAACTCTTGGGCTTAAGTGATTTGCTTGCCTCAGATGGTGTTATGTCTAAGTAACACCCAAGTAGCTGAGACTACAGGTGCCCGCCAGAACGCCCAGCTATTTTTTGTTGTTTTGCAGCAGTTGTCATTGTTGTTCAGCAGGCCCAAGCCAGGTTTGAACTCGCCAGCCTCAATGTATGTGGCTGATGCCATAGTGGCTGAGCTGTAGGCACCAAGCCTATTTCTAATTTTTCTAGTAAGTTTTTTTTTTTTTTAATCATGAAAGAGTATTGGATTTTGTTAAATGTTCTTTCTGTATCAAAATGATCTTATGCGTTTTGGATTTTATTTTATAGAGATTTATTCTATTGATATGCATTACATTAATTGATTTTCACATGTTACTAAACCAACTTTCTATTCCTGAGATAAACCCCACTTGGTCATGGTATATAATCCTTTCTTTTCTTTTCCTTTTTTTAGAGGGAGCGGGAGACAGTGTCTTACTCTGTCACCCTGGCTAGAGTGCATTGACATCATTATAACTCACTGCAACCTCAAACTCCTGAGCTCCAGGGATCCTCCTTCCTCAGCCTCCCTAGTAGCTAGAACTATAGGTGCACGCCACCATGCCCAGTCAATTTTTTATATTTTTTGTAGAGATAGAATCTTGCTCTTGCATAGGCTAGTCTTAGAACTTCTGGCCTCAAAGATCCTCCTGCCTTGGTTCCCAGAGTGCTGCGATTATAGGCATGAGCCACCGTGTCTGGCCCTGTAGTCTTTTCTGTATGCTGCTGTATTCAGTTTTCTAGTCTTTTATTCAAGATTTTATATCTATATTCATAAGTTAATACTTATTCATAAGTTAATACTTTAACTCTGTCAGTAATCAACCATAAATGTGAGGGTGTATTATGGATTATCAATTCTATTCCATTGATCCGTATGTTTGTCCTTATGCCAGTACTACACTTTTTTTTTTTTTTTTGTATTATACTGTTTGGTTTTTTTAGAGACAGTCTTGCTTTGTGGCCCTCGATAGAGTGCAATGGTGTTACAACTCACAGCAACCTACAGCTCTTGGGCTTAGGTGATTCTCTTGCCTCTGCCTCCCAAGTAGCTGGAACTACAGGCTTGCGCCACAACACCCAGCTGTTTTTTGTTGCAGTTTGGCTGGGGCCGTGTTCGAACCTGCCACCCTCGGTATATGGGGCTGGCACCCTACTCACTGAGCCACAGGCGCCGCCCATACTATACTGTTTTTTGATTACTATTGCTTTATAGTAATCAGAAAGTGATAGTGAAATTTTGGTGTTTGAATAGCTTCATAGAATTAGTTTTTATTTATTCTGTTGCCTCTTTCTTTTTGATTTAACTGTGTGTCTTGGAGATTGCTCCTTCTCAGCACGTCAAGGTACCCCCTTTTCCCTCACCATATAGAGTGTTCTGAAAGTGTCTGTATAAGTATTTTATTTATTTAACCTGTCTCTTAGTTATGGACATTAAGTTTGTTGCTGTCTCTTACTATTTTAAAAAGTACTGCAGTGAATAATCTTGTATATAAGCATTTTACATAAGTGTGAAATCTATCTGTAATTGAATTTTTAGAAATGGAATTTCTGGGTCAACTCATGGCTATCCATTTCATAAGAGTACCATTTCTGACTTGCTTTTCTTGTGGGGATAGGGAGTAGGAGGTAGAATGCTGAAGGGAAACTTCCTCTCCTCAGCTACCTAGTCATCTTAAAAAGATTTCTTTAGCTTTATTGTCACACTGCCTCACTGAGAATCAGAAACATTCACGTTTGCCATGTAAAGTTGGACAACTTATGGATGGATGAGAGTTTTGCACACTGGGGAAGTATTGCCCATCAGAACAGAGTGTTGTTAGATCATTAAGAAAACATTTGGCATACAAATGCGTACCTTATACATTTTAATGATATGCTTTCCTCTTGTGATTATGGTTTAAAGTTACATTTCAGAATCATTTCTGTTAAGCCTTGCAGTAGTAATAGAGTTGAGTGAAAATTATATGAATTTGAAACACTAAAGAAAATTTTATCCAAATCTATCATATTCCAGACTCAGGATTGATTTGTTTCCTGAATCATAATGCTACTAATTTTACAATTTTTTTTGTAGTCCAGTGTTAAAAAAGCCAGTATTAAAATACTGAAAAATTTTGATGAAGTGATAATTGTGGATGCTGCAAGTCTGGATCCAGAATCTCTATATCAACGGACATATGCAGGGTAAGCTTAGCTTACGTGTCTAGAATTTTGAGAAGTGTAAAGAATTTTGCATCTTTTAAAATTTAACTAAATTTTACATTTTTTCTAATCTATTCTTAAGTGCCCAGCATTTTGTCTTATAGTGTGCAGTATATAGTGGTGGTTAAGAGTGAGGCTCTGGAGTGACTTCTTGGGTTTTAATTTTGGCTCCACCAGTTTCAGCAAGCTGTTTAACCTTTTGGTCTCAGGCTTTTCTTTGTTTCTTTCCCTTTTTTTTTTTTTTTTTTTTTTGAGACAGAATCTCACCCTTGGTAGAATGCTGTGGTGTCACAGCTCACAGTAACCTCAAACTCTTGAGCTTAAGCGATTCTCTTGCCTCAGGCACCCACACGATGCCCAGCTATTTTTTTGTTGTAGTTGTCATTGTTTTTAGCAGGCCAGGCTCAAACCCACCGGCCTCAATGTTTGTGACCGGCTCTCTAACCACTGAGTTACAGGCACTGAGCCTATCTCTCAGGCTTTTCATCTGTGAAATAATATTACTACTTAATGAGGTTATTGAGATATGAATAATTAGATGAGATAATATACAAAACATGAGAAAATATACAAAAACATGACCTGATACCTGGTAAGCACTCTATGAATATCCTGCCATCATTATTTCACCACCATATATAAGATTGAAGAGTATTATTGTTATATTTTAGTCTGTCTCTTACACTTTCATTTGATTCACATGTCAGCTATTTGGGAGTGTTAGTCTAAAAAATAAATGGCTTGGTACCTGTAGCTTAAGTGGTTAGGGTGCTGGCCACATACACCGGGGCTGATGGGTACCAGGGTCTGCTAAAACAACAATGACATTAGCTGGGTGTTGTGGCAGATGCCTACAGTAGTCCCAGCTACTTGAGGCTGAGGCAAGAGAATCACTTAAGCCCAAGAGTTGGAGGTTGCTGTGAGCTGTGACGCTATGGCACTCTACAAGGATGACGTAGTGAGATTCTGTCTCAAAAAAAGAAATAAAATAAAAAGATGCCATCGTTATTTATTGTGAGCTATATAACTAGTACTTGGAAAATAGAATGAAGTTATTCCTTTATATTTAAGAATTAACTTGGTGTTTTATTTTATCCTATACTAAAAAGGTAGTGATACATATGATATGCTACTTACTGAAATTTACCACAGATGAAGTCATAAAAGCTCTTCTGCTTCCCTAAAGGTGCCTTGATTGGCAAATAAACCTGTGCAAAGTCTTTTTTACCTCGCCGTGCACCCCATCCCCAATCCTGGTAGTACCATGAAAAAGGGAGAGTACTTGGAAAGAAATAAAAGGTGGTTTGATGTGCTGTCTTTGGAAAGCACACTTCAGCTTATGGTGATCTTCTCCTTTTAGAAAATGGTAGACAAGGCCAGTGCAGTGACTCGTGCCTGTAATCCTAGCACTCTGGGAGGCTGAGGCAGGTAGATTACTTGAACTCAGAAGTTCTAGAGTAGCCTGAGCAAGAGCAAGACCCTGTCTCTACTAAAAATAGAGAAACTAGCCATGTGTTGTGGTGGTACCTGTAGTCCCAGCACTCGGGAGGCTGAGGCAAGAGGCTCTCTCAAGGCTCTCTCAAGCCCAAAAGACTACTGTGAGCTATGATGATGCCACAGCATTCTACTCAGAGTGGCAGAGTGAGAGCCTTTCTCAAAAAAAAAAAAGAAAGAAAGAAAAGAAAATGATAGACAGTAAACCTAAATGAGTTAATTCCCAAATGTGATATTTATTCTTAAGGAGTAGTTCATTTATTTAAAACTTTACATGAGAAGTATCAGTTGTGAGATGTTTAACTTCTCTAGAGTTTTTATTTGCAAAGTAAATATACATATATTTTAACTTATAAAATTGGTCAGAAAAGAGAAGTGATTTTTCTTTATTGTTTTTAAAGATGGTTTTTGGTATTTGTTATAATTTTATGGTTTTAGCATCTTCCCAAAATTTATCCTAAGGAAAATATATTTTTAGCATTTGGTATATTTGGTACCCATATATGAAATGAGGATTTATTAGGAAGGATATCTGTAAAATAACATCTACTTTGCTTGAAATCAAATAATATGTAGATGCCATGAAAATTTTAACTTTTAATCACAAATAAATTATTCTTATAAGAATTAAATGTATAGATAAGTTGGATGTCCTCTTTGAGCCTACACCAAATGCAGGTTTTCTTTGCTTCCTGTTCCGGGTCATCACTGTTGCGTTAGGCATTTTTGTTGGCTTGTTTTTCTGTAATTGATGTTACAGCCTATTCTGTATCTTATGCATTCATTCACAGTGAGTTGTCTAACTAACGTATCTCACTGTAACTGTGCTGCAGTATTCCATATATAATGCCAATTATAACTCATAAGTGTAGGAAAGTCTTCCAGAGTATGTTGTGTCACTCTTCAGCCATTTTGGTATTAACAAGTATTTATTTGCAGTTTTTTCCTGTTATACACAGTGTTGCAAAAGACCTCCTTTTATATGTTCTTTTTTTTCCTTTCAAGATAAGGCCTTGCTTTGTCACCTGGGCTATAGTGCAGTGCGTCATCGTACCTCACAGCAACCTCAAACTCCTGGGCTCAAATGATCCTCTTGCCTCACCCTCCTGAGTAACTGGGACTATAGGTGTGCACCACCAGTATGCCTTGCTAATTTTTCTATTTTTTTTAATAGAGGTGGGATCTTGCTCTTGCTCAGGCTGGTCTTGAACTCCTGGCTCCAGCAGTCCTTCCCCCTTGGTCTCCCCAAGTGCTGGGATTATAAGCACAATCCACTGTGCCTAACCTATATACTTGGCTATACAAAGAATCAGATGTAAAATTGTGATAGAGTTTACCAGTTTACCTTAAAAGGTATCTGTATCATTTTACATTCTTGTCAGTAGGATGCTAATTTTCTTTATATCCTTGTCAACACTAAATAATGTCAGATTTTCAGTCCAGGCATGGTGGCTCATGCCTGTATTTCAGCACTTTGGGAGGCCAAAGCAGGAAGATCACTTGAGGCCAGGAGTTAAAGACCAGCCTAGGCAACATAGCAAGACTCCATCTCTACAAAATTTTTAAAACTTAGCCAGGTGTGATGTCATGAGCCTGTACTCTTAATTACATGGGAGGCTGAGGCAGGAGAATTGCTAGAGCCTAAAAGTCCAAAGCTGCAG
Organism: Otolemur garnettii; assembly: GCF_000181295.1. Taxonomy (NCBI): domain Eukaryota; kingdom Metazoa; phylum Chordata; class Mammalia; order Primates; family Galagidae; genus Otolemur; species Otolemur garnettii. Next base: position 2,120,037 of record NW_003852441.1, on the reverse strand, counting down.
TGAGTTATGATCTGACCATTATATTCCAGCTTGGGTATCAAAAGATCTTTAAATTTTTTTTTCCAGTCTTGGATTATTACTGATGAAATTGAGCTTCTTTTACAATGTTTGTTCATTATTCATGTTTTTTCCTGTGGTTGTCTATCTTCTTTTCAAGTTTTACTGCTAGATGATCAATTAGTGACTTTAGAGTTTTGCTTTTAGTTATTAATCATTGGTAAAATATCTTAATAAGACCACATCTATTTTCTTCTCTTGTTTAACTTTCCTCTCTGTTATTATAGGGTGTGTGTATTTGTATATATTTAAAATATAGCTTTATGATAGATTTTGATCATTATTGGAACAAGTTCTTTTTTTTCCTTCTTCTTCTTTTACAAAATTGTCATGGCCATTCTTGTACCTTTTCTTTTTTCTTTTCTTTTCTTTCTTTTTTTTTTTTTTTG
>NW_003852441.1:2080733-2119571 GCF_000181295.1 Otolemur garnettii | reverse complement strand
TTTTTTTTTTTTTGCAGTTTTTGGCCTGGGCTGAATTTGAACCCACCACCTCTGGCATATGGGGCGGGCGCCCTACTCCTTGAGCCACAGGCACCGCCATATTCTTGTACCTTTTCTATGTAAATTTTAAAATTGTGAATGACCTATTAACTCATTACATTTAATAATCCTTTTTTGGATTTTGAATGGAATTACTTTGAATTGCATATTATTTTGCTTTCTGTGGAGGAAGGTTCTATTTCAAATAAGCCCTTAAATAATATGGGATAGCCTGTAATCTTAGCACTCTGGGAGGCTGAGGCAGATGGATTGCGGAGCTCATGAGTTCAAGATCAGCCTGAGCCACAGTGAGACCTTGTCTCTGAAAACAGCCGAATGGCTCAGCACCCATAGCTCAGTGAGTAAGGTGCCAGCCACATACACTGAGGCTGATGGGTTCAAGACCGGCCCTGGCCTGCTAAACAACAATGACAACTGTAACCAAAATAATAACTGGGTATTGTGGTAGGCACCTGTCATCCCAGCTACTTGGGAGTCTGAGGCAAGAAAATCACTTGAGCCCAAGAATTTGCGGTTACTGTGAGCTATGACATCACAGAATCTTTTAGGTGGTGACATAGTGAGACTCTGTCTCAAAAACAAAAAAAAAATCAAATAACATGGGATAGCTGTTAATTGTATTTTTAGCTTTCTAGATTTAAAGATGCTTAAAACTGATTCTTTTCTTCTAAATTTTAAACTGGTTGTTAGAAATTATATTCTTCTTTTCATTCTTATTTAGGAAGATGACGTTTGGAAGAGTTAGTGACTTGGGACAGTTCATCCGGGAATCTGAACCTGAACCTGATGTAAAGAAATCAAAAGGTTTGTGGTGTTTCTATATTCCATATTTAGCCTTTACTTAGATTATTCATTGACTGTAAGTAAAAGACCACTTAAGGTTTAAACTGTTTATCTTGTGAAGTAACTACCATATTTTTCACTCTGTTTTTTTTTTGTTTTTTTTTTTTTAAATTTCAGAATATTGGTGGGGCGGTTCCCATAGCTTAGTGGGTAAGGTGCCAGCTACATATGCCCAGGCTAGCAGGTTCGAACTGGGCCCAGACCAGCTAAACAACAATGACAACTGCAATAAAAAAATAGCCGGGCATTCTGGCAGTCACCTTGTAGTCCCAACTACTTGGCAGGCTGAGGCAAGAGAATCACTTAAGCCCAAGAGTTTGAGGTTGCTGTGAGCTGTGATGCCATGCACTCTATGGAGGGCAACATAGTGAGATTCTAAAAAAAAAAATTTTTTTTTTGAATATTAGGAGGTACTTATTTTGTTTACATCCTTAGTTTTTGTACAGACTAAGTCAAGTTACACACCTAAGTGTGCCTATCACCCAGATAGTGTATCCTGTGTACTGTGTGAATTTACTCATCCCCCAGCTTGATTGTCATTGACATTTTTATTTCCAATATGTGCACTTGGCTATTGATTTCTTAGTTCCAATTTGGATATTGAGTACATGTGTTGTTTCTCCATTTTTGTTTCACTTAGAAGAATGGTTTCCCGTTCTCTCCGGCTTGGCTAAAAAGATACTAGATCATCACTTTCTTATGGCTGAGTAGTACTCATAGTAAGCGTGTACCAAATTTTATTAATCCATTCGTGTATTGGTGGGCATTTGGGTTGTTTCTGCATCTTTCTGGTTGTGCATTTTGTTGCTGAACACATCCAAGTGTGGTGTTGACCTTTTATTAAGTGAACTTTCTTCCTCTGGGTATACACCCAGCAGTGGGTATGCTGGGTGAGATGGATGGTAGGTCTACTTTAAGTTCTTTGAGGCATCTCCAGAAAATTTTCCAAGGAGGTTGTACTAGTTCACTGTCCCACCAGCAGTGTATAAGAGTTCCCCACCCTGGCATCTATTTCAAGACTTTTCATTATGAGCCGTTCTCCCTGGAGTTAGGTGATATTTTATTGTAGTTTTGATTTGTATTTCCCTAATGATTAGAGGCATAGAACATTTTTTCATGAGTTTGTTAGCCATTGATAATCTTCATTTGTAAAATTCGTGTTGGCTCAGCACCTGTAGCTCAGTGCCTAGGGTGTCAGCCACATATACCGGAGCTGGCAGGTTCGAACCCAGCCCGGGCCTACCAAATAACAATGAGAACTACAACAACAAAATAAAATAGCCAGGTGTTGTGGCAAGCACCTGTAGTCCCAGCTACTTGGGAGGCTGAGTCAAGAGAATCACTTATGTCCAAGAGTTTGAAGTTGCTGAGCTGTGATGCCACGGCACTCTACCAAGGGGGGTGACATAGTGAGACTGTCTCAAAAAAAAAAAAAAAGAAAAGAAAAGTTTCTGTTTCCTGGAGCAGTGGCTCATGCCTGTAATACTAGCACTTTGGAGGCCGAGGCAGGTTGATTGCCTGAGCTCACAGGTTGAGCTTGAGCTAGAGCAAGACTTCAACTCTAAAAATAGCCAGGCATTGTGGCAGGCTCCGGTAGTCCCAGCTACTTGGGAGGCTGAGCCAGGAGAATTGTTTGAGGTGTCTGTGTGCTATGACACCATGGCACTCTATCGAGGGCAACAAAGTGAACTGTGTCTCAAAAGAAAAAAAGAAGTTCCTGTTCATGTCTTTTGCCCACTTTTTTTTTTTTTTTTTTTGAGACAGGCTAAAGTGCTGTGGTGTCAGCTTAGCCCACAGCAACCTCAAACTCCTAAATTCAGGTGATCCTTCTGCCTCAGCCTCCCCACTAGCTAGAACTATAGGCACCCGCCATGACACCTGGCTAATTTTTTTATGTTTTAGTAGAGACAGGTCTCACTCTTGCTCAGGCTGGTCTCAAACTCCTGAACTCAGGCAGTCCACTGCGTTGGCCTCTCAGAGTGCTGGGATTACAGGTGTGAGCTACCACGCCAGCCTTTTGCCTACTTTTTTTTTTTTTTTTTTAAGCAACAGGATAGAATTTATTGACAGGGAGAAAGATTGGTAAGCATGATAAGCAAAAGAGGGGGGAACAAAGCCTTTGGCAGTAGAGGGGAGTGATCCAAATGGGAATCCACCTTTTGCCTACTTATTAATGGACTTGTTTAGTTTTTTCTTACTGATTTGTTTGAGTTCTTTGTAGATTTGCTTGAATTCTTTATAGATTCTGGTTATCAGTCTTTTATCAGATATACGTGTATAACATGTAAATATTTTCTCCCATTCTGTGGGTTGTGTGTTTCTTTTGATTGTGTCCTTGACTATGTAGAAGCATATTAATTCACCCTGTATTTCTAGTCCTAAGTGAGTACAGTACAGGCTTCCAGTAATAACATCACTATAAATACAATCTCTTCCTCTGAATCAGAAGTTATTATTTTTACTTGACCATTACAGAAGGCACATCAGTTTAAAAAAAAATTTGCTACCTTTTTATTTAATGACAAAATTCCTACTCCAGATTGAGTTTGAAGTTTATCTTGAGGCCTTTTATATTATTAAAATGTTCTCAAAATCACTGAAAGTGAAATATATGTGAATATATTAACAGTTTGAATTTACATGCTTACTTTGTTTAATCAGAAGAGGGGCTTGGTCAAATCCAAGAGTGAGACACAAAACTTTCTTTTGCTTTGTTTTATCTTGTTTAGTTAATCTTTAAATCTCCTAGACAGTTTGTTAAAACATAAGAAATCTTTTTTGACAAGAGTATTTTTGGTGGCCAATTTTACCTTCCAAACAATTGATTTACACAGGAAAATTTGGGAAATGAGTATGAATCTAAACAGATGACACCTAGACCTTTTTAGTGTGGCTGAATTGACACTAATTTCTTAAGTAAAAGATACTACTGACTTGTAGGAAGAAAGCGATCTATTTTGATTAAGTATGTTTAAAATTAAGAGCTATTGTTAATCTTTCTTTGGAATTTAATGGGATTACATTTTTATATTTGTAGAAGAAATATACTTGCTTTTTTTTTTTTTAATTGTTTCAGGTTAATTGTGAGGGTACAAAGAATTAGGTTACACTGTTTGCCTTTGTTAGGTAAAGCTCCTCTCATAATTGTAACCTGCCATACACTGTGATGTTGTGCCCTTTAAGTGGGAGCACCCCCATCCTCGTCCCAACTCCCCTGCCCCTTGTTTTCTTGTGCCCCACTTTGAATTATTTTTTCTCTTATGTGGGTATTTATTAGATCGTCTACTGGCTTCATATTAGAATTGAGTACATATTAGAATTGAGTACATTTGATTCTTGCTTCTCCATTTTTGTGATACTTCATGAAGAAGAATGTGTTCCAACTCTATCCAGGTTAATATAAAAGATAAAAGTTTCCATATTTTTAGTGGCTGAATATCTGTCTTTTCAATGCAACTATTATTTGGATAATAAATTGTACCACTTAATTTTGATGAAAAATAAACTTTTTGGTCAAATACATAATATGTTGATAGAGTAAGCAAAAATGTAACAATTGTAGTAATTTAGACTCCAAAAGGGTCTGTTGCCTAGTTGACCTTACTTATCCCAATAATAGATTTTATTTCCTGTTTTGCCAAGGAAGTCTCAGGTACACAGTTGGGACTAAAGGGAAGTCTACACGGTTCATTCATTGAGTGTCTCTCTGCATACCTGTATTCAGTAGACAGGTTAAAAGATACAGATCTTCCAATCAAGAAACTTATAGTCCAGTAGTTGTGTAACTTGTGTTGGGTAAAAGATGAATATTAGGAAGGGCCATTGGTGATGGTGGAGCAGAGGAAGTGCCATATACCTCTGGGAGTAGGATATGCTACTCCTCCATGTAGATAGGTATGGATATAGTTATAGATGTTGGGTTCTGTGAATTTGTATTATGAGTAAAGATATGCAAGAAACTTCTCAAACCACTGTCTGTGTTCAGTCTGTTCATCTCACCTCTTCATGTTATTCCTTCCTTAATTCATTCTAAACAATAATGGAATGCCTACTGTATGCATCTCCTACTCTGGATGCTGGGAAGAAAACAAAGTTCCTATTCTCATGGAACTAAATATTATAATGGAGCAGACAGTAAACAGATAAGCAAATAACAGCATGTGTGCGAGTGTTTATCTGTGGAGGGTAGGGGAAGGTTCCGAACGTTTTAGAGGTGTTTGTCAAGAAAGACCTCACTGAGGAGGCAGCATTTTGAGTGGAGACTTGAGCACAGTGTGGGAATGAGCCTGGGCAGTATCTGGAGAAAGAATGTTCTTGAGAAGGAACAAAGGTAGAGCCTGAAGCTAGAGTGCTCAGTGTGGCTGGAGTGGAGAGAGCATGAGGATGAGTGGTGAGGAACAGAAGGTGAGTAAGTTGGAAGATTGCCAGAGACCATGGCAAGGATTCCAAGAGATCACATTGGAAGCTGGAGCAGGAGAATGGTACGATACGACTTACGTTTAGGAGGGGAGGGGGTAAGTCAGATCAAGGGAGGGTGACTGGTGGGATCACACCTTTGGTGCATAATGCAGGGGTACATGTCAGATCTATTAGTATAAAGTATACATGTCTTTTTTTTTTTATTGAATGGTAACTGTGTACATTAATGCACTTTAAGTATACATGTCTTAACACAATAACTAAGTAAATGAGATGAGGTATATATTAACCAGTATGATGTAATCATTCCTAATTCTATATGAAATCAGCACATTGTACCCCATAAATGCATTAATGTATACATGATCTATGTGTTTATGATTTAAAAAATAAAAATTAAAAAAAAATAAAGGGATTACTCTGGTAGCTGTTTAGAAAATAGAATGTAGAGGGTCAAGAGGAGAAGCAGAAACAGAACATTCTTGCTGTACTCGATAAGTAAGGGATGATAGTGGTTGTGGATTAGGCTGCCAGTAGAGGAGCAGTAGTATTTGGATTATCTTTGAAAGTAGAGGTGACAGGATTATATCTGTGCTGGAAGCCCATCCCTCATGGGCTTGCATTATTAATATAATTGAGACTTGCCTATAGAAAGAAATGAGTAGGAATTTCTGCAGTTGGATTGAACACATTCATATATCTTGGTATTTTTGGTAGTAGTCCAGACTTCTCTCTAAGAATAATATTTTTAGTGTGGGAGCCTAGGGATGAGGCTTCACTCAAAGCATTTGAGTGCTGTGTGCTAGGCACTGTGCTTAACGCCGGGGATACAGAAAGAGGCTGTCATTTCAGTGTGTTTTACTCATACGTGGTTCCTTGTTAATGACCCTGACTTGTTAACCATGTCAGGTAGTTATCCTACAGAATGCTCAGCCTTCTTGACTGTCTAGGCTGTGTCACTGTGGATTTAATCCAGCTTACTCCTCTCTCAGCTGCATTTCTTGTAAACCAGAAGTTATGCCTAATGTCTTGATGATTCACGTTAATACATCTTTGGTAAAACACATTATAAATGATGTTCCATATGGTGTTTTTGAAAGACTCTCTATGTATTGGTATATACGTTAAAATACTGCCTGAAATGATTCCTCCAAATTCAATAACAGTTACTTTACCTTTTCCCTTTACTTTTTGAATTTTCTTACCCTTTCTCTGTCCACTCTTATCTCCTTAATCATCCATCCAATCCCTTCTCCATGGCTTCCCACTGCACTGGACTAAAGTCGAGCCTCTTTGCCATGACCTTCCCTTGAACTCTTCACAGACTGAGCTCTAGTGGGACTATTCTTTATTTTTTTTCCTGAGGTTTCCTCTCTCGTAGGGCCTCTGCAATTGCAATGGCTTTCTTGCAGTGACCAGCTCCTCTCTTTCATCTCAGTGTCATCTGTTCAGAGGACCTGCCCAGCCTACATGATCTGCAGTCGTCTGTGCTGCTACCATTTCATTATTTTCTTACTGTCTGGAATTATCTTGTTTATTTATTTGCATGCTAATATGGTTATTTCTTTTTCACGACTAGAATATTACCTCTGTTACCTCTACTGATGGAAAACAATCAAGCTAGTTCCATCCCAGTTGTTAAATTAATTGAGACCTCGCCTTAAGAAATAATCTCCTGACAGTAGTTAATTTGGTTTAAGGCAAAGTTAGGAAGTGAGCCTATTCAAATTATTAAATAAAACGGTAAGCTATGTTTTTCCTTCATAGAAATAAAGGCCTACTTCCTTGGTAATTTCTTAGCATGTGGTTACAGGTGTAGGCTTTTATGTCCTGAGAAGTTGAGATGTACTATGGCTTGGATAGAGTATGACTACTTTTTTTAGGTTGCCTGGGCTGAACTCAAAAACTCCTGGGCTTAAACAGTCCTCCTACTTCATTCTCCTGAGTAGCTGGGACTATAGGCTTGAGCCTGTTGTGCCTAGTTTAAGAATGTGGCTATTTAGAAAAGCTGTACTCTTACCCATTGTCTTATACAGAATAGAGATCCAGCGTGGGGCAGCATAATCTGTACTGAAAGCCCTTCTAAATGGGGGCTAGTCTGGAAGCTTTGAAAACATGACAGATGGGTTGATGTCTTCCATTGGATGGCTGGATTCTTACCAGGACCAATATGCTGGTTAGGATTTTGTTTATAATCTTAGTTGTAAATCTAACACTAGGTGATTGTTTCAAGTGAGAAGAATAGAAGAAAAATCCAAAACTAAAACAGCTTTTCAAACTATGATGTTTGCAAATTAAATACTGTGTTGTAAAAGCAGTATAATCAGTTTTTATTTATGGTAATATTCCTTAATGTTTTGGATGGGCTCACACAAGAAAAGAATATCCATGTCTGGAAGCAACAGCTTTTAAATAAGAGCATTTTAATATAAGGTTATGCATAAAATATACTTTTGGCTTTGTTTACCAGGATCTATGTTCTCACAAGCTATGAAGAAATGGGTGCAAGGAAGTACTGATGAGGTAAATCCTACTTTTAGTCTAAAGAAATTTCTGTTATAATAGCCACCCTTGTCTAAGTAAGGATCTAAGTTCTCTTTCTTTAGATCCCATGTTTAAGCAGCATGGCACAGTGGTCCCTTCTCCAAGATAGGACAACAGAGGGTGGCTCCTTCTTAACGTCTAACAGGTGTCTGGTGGTGGCAGTAAAGGTATCTTCAGTCCAGAGACTGTGGCCAAGGAAGGATAACCATGCTTCAGATTGCATCGTTAGCCAGCAGGCATCAGTAATCAGTGCAGAACAGAAGCTCAAAGCTTTCCTTCCCCACTGTCAGTTTTACTATTAGAAGTAGATGCTTGCGGCTCGGCGCCTATAGCTCAACCGGCTAAGGCGCCAGCCATGTACACCTAAGGTGGAGGGTTCGAATCCCCAGCCCGGACCCGCCAAACAACAATGACAGCTGCAACCAAAAAATAGCCAGACATTGTGGTGGGCACCTGTGGTCCCAGCTACTTGGGAGGTGGAGGCAGGAGACTCGCTTGAGCCCAGGAGTTGGAGGTTGCTGTGAGCTGTAATGCCACAGCACTCTACCCAGGGGGACAGCTTGAGGCTCTGTCTCAAAAAAAAAAAAAAAAAAAAAAGAAGTAGATGCTTGCTTTTTTGTGATAGTTAAGGACATTGAGAGATGTGGGTTGAAAAAGGAAAATGCTTTATTTTGGCCATCAGCTTTATTTTGACCATCATGTTGGATACCTGGCAGCTGACTCTGAAAGACAGTGAGTGTGGTAGTTATATATCATAGCCAGAGTGTGGTCCAGATTCTTTCATAAATGGAAATGTACTTCTTAATCCAAATAAATAGCAATGATATGCACATATAGTTGTATTTAGAGCATTGATAATATGCATCTTGATCCTCCTAATGAATAACTATTATCAACAGTTTAAATTACTTCCTTTAGGCCCAAGAAGAGCTAGCTTGGAAGATTGCTAAAATGATAGTCAGTGATGTTATGCAGCAGGCACAGTGTGACCAACCAGTAGAGAGATCTACAAAGGTAAGGATGACTTATGTTCTAACCCAATTGTGTAAAACTGAAAAGTGCTGTTTTCTAGCCATATAGAAATAAAAGAAAGAATATAAGGGGCTTCTGTGTCTGCCTTTGGAGGATTAAATGCTGTGGGGATTGTCCTCTCATCATAAGCACCTAGGAAACTGACAAACTAAATGACTATAATCTTGAAAGAAGAGTTACCCTGAAGTGCTCTCTGGCTTGCTGCCTGGAAGGAGTTTCCAGAGTGCAGAGAAGGGGAAATCAAACAGAGCCCAGAGTTTGGAGAGGCTTGTGTGACTAGAAGTCACATGACATGGCACCAGAAAAGAGGGCGCTGCCCAGGAACAGAGTTGCGGAGATGTTTAAGGAGGTCCCTTCAAGTCTGTGGCCGAGTATTTCCCTGTATATATGTGGGATAAAAATACACATGTCTAGGGAAACAATCCCCATAAATTAGTAGGCAGAATGCCTGGAACGTGGGGCTAGGAAAGTTTGTGAGCAGAACATCTGGCCAGGGCAGGCAGACTTTGTAATACACAAGGCATTGGTTAATGTCCTTATGCCTTATTCCTGTGGCTAAACTAAACCAAGTTTAAAAACAAGTTTTGAGAGGATTAAGCTGTTCTGTACATAACAGCAGTGCACCCAGCAACAGCAGAAAACACATTCTTTTGAAATGTATGCATGTGAAATACTGAGATATATTCTCAGCCATAAAATAACTTCTAATAGATTTTAAAGGATTGAAATCCTACAGTCTGTTCTCTGACCACAAAGAAATTAGAAATTAGTAACTGAAAGTCACCTGGAACATCCTCAGGTATTTATAGACCCTTCTCAGTCTTGCATGAGTCAGAAAAGAAGGGGAAGTTAGAAAATACCTTGGACTAAACTGAAGTGAAAACACAGTATTCATGGGAGAATGCTAAGGCAGTTCTTAGAGGGAAATTTATAGCAGTAAATGTTTATGCTAAACAAGAAAGGTCTCAGTCTCCTGTTAAGAAACTAGAAAAAGATCATGGAAATAAATGTAAAAAATAATGAACAGCATAAAATTGAGAGAAAATTTTTAAAAATAAATTAGAAAAAATAAACTTTAAGCCAAAGTCAGCACAAAGAAGAAAATAATAAGGATAACAGTAAATGTTGATTTTATAGAAAACAGGCAAATAATAAGGGAAAAACCAAAAGCTACTCTCAGACCAGTTGAATTGATAAATGTCTATCCAGACTAATGGAGGTAGAAAAGGTGATTAGGCATGAATTACTAATGCCAAGATTGAAGGAGGGCATTACCACAGGTTCTAGAGCAGTGTTTTTCAAACTTTTTATTATCTTACGGCACACTTGAACCTGTAGTTAAACTTCCACTAAACTTAAATTCTGTTGATATAAAAAAAAAGCATATACTTACTATGCTTTGAACGTCTTTTGAAAATAATTTAATTAATAAACTTTAAAAATTTTCGTGGCACATTGCACACCAATTGAAAATCACTCCTGTGGAGTTATTAAATTAATAATAGAATATTATAAATAACTTCCTCTTAATAAACTTGGCAACTTGGGTAGAACGGAGAAACTCTTTGACAGACACAAGTTACCAAAGCTCACACAAGAGTAGAAAACCCAAACAGTGCTGTCTCCATTAAATTTATAGTTAAAACCTTTTCCACAAAGGGAGCTCTAGGTTAATATAGAATTGTAAGAAGAAATAATATCAATTCTAGGCAAATTCCAGAAAAATGAGGAGGGGACATTATATCCCAGCTCTTTTGGTGAGGCCAGTGCTACCTTGACATCAAAAACTAGACAATCAGGCTCGGCACCCATAGCACAGTGGTTACAGTGTCTGCCACATACACCAAAGGTGGCGAGTTTGAACCCGGCCCAGGCCAGCTAAACAACAACTGCAACAAAAAATAGCCAGGCTGTGTGGCGGGTGCCTGTAGTCCCAGCTACTTGGGAGGCTGAGGCAGGAAGATCCCTTAAGCCCAAGAGTTTGAGGTTGCTATGAGCTGTGACTCCACGGCACTCTACTGAGGGTGACATAGTGAGACTTTGTCTCAAAAAATAAATAAAATAATGCAAGCAGACGCCTGTAATCCCAGCACTTAGGAGGCCAAGGCAGGTGGATTGCCTGAGCTCACAGGTTTGAGACCAGCCTGAGCCAGAAAAAGACGTCTCTAAAAATAGCCAGGCACTGTGGCAGGTGCCTGTAGTCCCAGCTACTTGGGAGGCTGAGGCAAGAGAATCTCTTAAAGCCCAAGATTTTGAGGTTGCTATGAGCTGTGATGCTATAGCACTCTATGGAAGGTAACATATTGAGACTCGGTCTCAATAAAAAAAGAAAAAAAAACCTAGACAATCAGCCCAGCGGGGTAGCTCATACCTGTAATCTCAGCACTCTAGGAGGCCAAGGCAGGAAGATCTCTAGATCTCTTGAGCTTAGGAGTTCAAGACCAGCCTAAGCAAGAGTGAGACCTATCTCTACTAAAAACTGAAAAATTAGCTAGGCATCATGGAAGGCACCTATAGTCCCAGGTACTTAGGAAGCTGAGGCAAGAGGATTGATTAAGCCCAAGAGTTTGAGCTTGCTGTGAGCTATGACTCCATGGCACTCTGCCCAGGGGCACAGAGTGAGACTGTCTTGAAAAAAGAAAGAAAGAAAGATCCCCTTGTTATTTTATAATGTTATGTGTGAGAAGTCTTAGGCCCACAGTGGAATTCTTACTCTCTTTATCCTGTGTTGACCATTGCTCTGCTTTGAGCCTCCAACTCCGGTTGCCTATGGAATGTACTTGGATATTCAGCATAAACTGCCTTGCATCATTACTGGATTGCTTCGTGCACACATGTCCCATCTCACAGATATCAGGGCTGCCAAATCCTCTCTGGTGTGTGTTTCCTCACCGATGCTGTGAATAACAGAAGCACTCAGCCTCAAGAGCTTGGTCTTAGGACTCTAGCAGATTAAAGTTCTTTTTTCCTTTATAAAGACTGCAGTGTGTTCCATGTTATGCCTCTATCATCATATGTTTTTTTGAGACAGGTTCTCATTCGGTGCCATGATCATAGCTCACAGCAACCTCAAACTCCTGGACTCAAGGGATCCTCCTGCCTCAGCCTCCCAAGTAGCTGGGACTTCAGGTGCATGCTGCCATGTCCAGCTAGTTTTTTATTTTGTGTAGCAATGAGATCTTGCCTTATCTCCCAGGTTGGTCTTGACCTCCTGGCCTCCTCGAGTGCTGGGAGTATAGGCGTGTGCCTTCATGCCCAGCCTTTGTCATCATTTACTGAATCACCTATGGATGATGATTTATGTTGTTTCAGATTTTGCTCTATTACGAACACTATTTTAATGAATATTCTCTCTTATGAATGTGCTATAGGGCTAACCCCTAGAGGTAGAATTACTATCAAAAGGGGGGAATAGTTTGGGCACGTGGCTCACGCCTGTAATCCTAGCCCTTTGGGAGGCTGAGGCAGGAGAATCGCTGGACAACAGGAGTTTAAGACCAGCCTGGGCAAAATATCAAGACTCCATCTCTATAAAGAAATTTTAAAAATTAGCCAGCTATGTCAGCACATGCCTATAGGTCCGGTTACACTGGAAGCTGAACCAGAAGGATCCCTTGAGCCCTAGAGTTCAAGGCTGTTATGAGCTGTGATTAGAACACTACACTTCAGCCCGGGTGATAGAGTAAGACCCTGTCTCTTAAAATATATGTGTGTGTGTGTGTGTGTATTTTACATTCTAATATCTGTTGCCAAAATGTAAAGATTTTGGCAAAATGGAAAGCTAGTCTGGATGCCAGTCCTTGCTTTGGGTAAGTTACTTAACTCATATGTAAATGAGGAAAAGCTGTCACATTTCACCTCCCAGACTGTAGTCTGGCATACAGGAAACCCTGGTGTTGACTGACTTCTTCCTTAACCTGTAACGGGAGCATCACTTATTACAGAAATGTACCTTAGCATTTTCCTTTCTTTTCTTTTCTTTTTTTTTTCAGCTATGACTCAAGACATGAGATAAAGGAGATCTGCTTTTGAAACATGAGAGAACTTTTCCCCTTGGTTGGATTCTTCAACACAGCCAATGAAAATAGAGCACTGTATTTGTTTCACTAATATATCACTGTTGTTTCCAAGAAAGAATGGGAGACAATCCTAGACTTCCACCGTATGCAGAGTTATGTGTAGACGTGATTGTTGCACATGATGTTCACACAGTGACAGTTACAAAGATACAAAGTGGTATTGTTTACATTGCTAGAAAATTATTAGTTTTCTACTGGCAATAACCTATTTCTGAGAGAGTTTTAGCCCACTGTAATAGACGGGGACCACGTCCTGTGGGAGGCAGAATAGCATAGAGCTGACATTGGGTGCCATCCTTGTAGCGGTAATTCATCCCTAGCAGCAGCATGAAGCAGGTGCCAGAGGTGCTTTGCTTCTCCTCCTAAAACAAACAGGTGAATCAGCCCCACCAAGAGCCAGGCAGCTCCAAATGGCAGTGTGGTGCTAGCAGCTTGTTTTTCTTCAGTAGGACAAGGTGATGGTTCATTGTGCAATCTTCCTTCACAGAGGCATTAGTTTTGGAAGGAATTTGACAGGTCATGGGTCAGGTCCCCTTGACATTGTCCTTCCTGAGATGCAGTATATTTAAAACCAATCTCTCCCCTGCTAACAGAAGGGTGAATCTAGTTTACTTTGAGCATTAGGATGTACTCCTATGGAACTCTGTGCTCCAGTTACTTAATAATAATAATGATCACTCCAGTTTTTCCCTTGAACAAAATAGTTCTTCCAAGATTGTGCCATTTTTTTTTTTAATAAAATGGGCAGGGTGGGTCAGGGGAGAGAAGTAATCAACCTTGTTTGATCGATCCCTCCCTCCGCCGTTCATTGCAGTGACCTGGGATGTGTGCAGTTGGTGACCTTTTTTATTCTGTCTTTAGGACAGTTGAAAGACTCACTGCACTTCTGCTGCGTCAGGACCACATGGCCATCAGCAGGGCCACCAGTTGGCAAGCACACTCCACTGGCCACGTGGTGCTAACGCTTCGTTCACACACGTAGCTATTTGAGAGGAAAGGAATTTCTCTTAGGTGTTAGTGCTTTTTGCTCAGACTTTGCAAAAAAAATAAAAATAATATATATATACACATATATATACACACATATAAATGTATAATTATTAATCACCTTTGTCCTTGAGAAAGTCTTGAATGAATAGAGAATTTATTCCATTGCAATATTTGATTGTATAGAGGCACACTGTTTCATCAACAGAAGAAGCAAAAAGGCTGTGTATAAGTTTTTGGTACTATGTACCACCTCTGTTATTCTTCTAAAGCTGAAGTATTCATGTACTTAAACCATATTCTATTTAATTGTGTTTGATTTAAAAATATATCTATAAATTATATTTAAAATTGTGTCAACTTTCTGCTTTCAGGGCATTTATGGCTCTTCTATTGAAATATGTTGATCCTTACAAATGTTTCCATTTGCTTTACAAAAACTCAGAACATGAGCCACTACTGGACTTAGATTTGTGTTCGGGTACATGGCATAGAATGGAGGTTTTTGTTTTATATATGCTGTGATTGATTCATTTTGGTTTTTTTTAACAAAATATTCCCATCCATTTCATATTGCTTCCATCTTTAAATAACAGAAAAGCAATATAAAGGTTATAGAATAAAATGTGGTTTTGGGTGATTTGCTGTTTCTGCATGTTTTGGAATAACAATTTCTGTAAGACTCTAGGCTATTTAAACTAATACTTTCAGTTAGATAATTTCTAATCATTTCTTTGTATACATGTTGTGCTTCTGAGCCAGAGATGCCAGTAGTTGTAAATTTCTTACAAAGAAAAGACAAGCAAGCTGGAGACTGGCTACTTTTTTCTGCCTCACCTGCTATGAGACACAGAAGCAGGGTGTGGCCTGAGATTATTAGCCGGATTTAATATTTGATCTAAAGTAGATCCTTGTACTTACTCAGAATGTGGAATTAGATTCGTCTAACATTGAGCACCCACAGTGTTCCAAGCTCTATGCAGTGTATCCACAAAATATTCCCTGCAGGGTTTTTATAGGTTTAAGGAATAAGTTGAACACCTTTTATCTTTATCATGTTGTTGGTATCAACACAAATTGTTTAAAAAGAAAAGGTGTTAGAAAGTGATTCCTCTTATAACTTGATGTCTTTATCTTTCCTGTAAGGTTTGATGAAAGTAAAAAGCAGATGTCAACCAAATCCAGTGAAGAGCAATAAAACAGCAACTTTCTGTAACTCTTTTTACTTGGGTTTCAATATTCAGTAGAACTTTATTGAAAACTTTAAGTAGTTTACAGTATTGGAGCATTGACTAGTTATAGGAATTGAGAAGGGAAGGTCATTCAGAACTGTAGAAATCACAAAGTCCTAACAGCTGATAAGCACCTGATGAAATGGCTGATCTTTTTCCAGTGACACTGGAAACCTGCCTGACTCACAGTAACTACACTCTTCCCCCCAAACTTCTTCAGGAGTGAAGGTCGTGTCTTCACAATGACCTTTTGTCTCTCTCCCCTTCCCCGTACACTGGTTGATTGGGCAGGGTTGAAGTCCTGATCCAAATAGGCCTGAGACACTGCATGATGTTGGCCAGCATTAGAGCTCAGGCCTCTGGGCCAGGACCTTTTTGTGCTAACATTCTTCCAAAGGATAAATACAACTCCACTTTTAGCAATTATGATAAACCAGAAATAGAAGGGGAATAAATAATGTAAGTTTATAGTGGGTAGGAGGGATAATTTTTATAAATTACATAAATACTGACCATTTCTATGTGGTAGGCAAGGTCTCGGGGCTTTGGTTGGAGCCATCAAATGGAGAGTAAACCCCATTAAAACCCTTTAAGGGTACAACTTGGGTGGCCCACATTCATAGTTACCCTCTGAAAGGCCCTTTAAAAATGAGTGCCCGCCACTGAGTAAGCTCCTCTGCTTGGGTGGGATGGCACAGAGTAGCAGGGTGGTGGTCTGGATTCTGGGCAGGCAGAGGTGGCTGTGAGGGCACTGGGGGAACAGTGTGAGCAAAGGCCCCACAGCCATTCATATTCGGGGGTTCTGCCCATCTTGCATGGCTCACAGGAGAATGCTTTAGTAATTTTGTGCAAACAGGTGTTTTTAAAGTCTGTTCCTTTCAAACCACCTTCTCTGGCACATTCAGTGTGTCACAAAATTCACTTGGACACATTAAACCCCTACCTGAGGGTGGTAGTGCTTCTGTCCCCACCCTGATACCACTGGGCACCTGTAGGACTGCATCCTGTCTGTCCTTGGGCCAGGAGCCTAGAGAGGAGTTTTAAGTTCAATTTGAAGGGAGCTGGGCTTTGCCCAGGTGCAAATGAGAGATGAGGATCGTGACAACTGTGGCATTTCCACCAGCTTCAGATATCTGAGTCTCCTGACTTTGGACTCATGCAGACTTAGGGAAATGAGCTGGCCTCTCCTGCATACCATACAGCTTGAGAAAGAAGCACCTGGCCAGGACCTGGGCCTTCAGACTAAGCGTGGCTCTGAGTAGCAGCCACTGCCTGTGCGTATCAAGTCCCAGCTCCACCCAGACCTGACTTTTCTTCATTTTGGCCAAGAACAGTATTTGTGACTTCTAATTACAGAACTTTTGGTTTAGTAAATGTTCACCCTGTACATGCCAGTCACAGGAAAGAATAGAACAAATTTCTAGGTCCCTGGAAGGTTGGAATAGCATCTAAAGTGGATGCTGGCATTTTTGACTTAAAATAGGCTTTAAACGCCTGTGAATGACCTCCTGTCCCCTCACACTCTTCCCCCAACCCCTGTCCTTCTCGAGTCACAGGCTCTCCTGCAGCCTGGAGAGGGAGGGTTGCCCTTCCCTTCCCAGTTGTTGTGTCATTTCATTTACCTGCAAGACTGGAAGCTGGGGGCTTAGGTGATAAGCCCCTGACTGGCTAGGGGTCAGCGTCTTGCTATCTGAGGCTCTCAAGGCAAGTCTTTATTAGAACAGGGTAAGGCCTAGAAGAGGTCACTGGATCAGTGTAAGCCTCCCCGCCAAGCTTTGGGATGTGTGAATTATTAGAAACCATACTAGTGTAAAATTACTGTTATGTCCGTATGATATAAAATCATGACGTTGGAAAAAGGTAGCTGGCTGCTGAACTAATTCCATAAAGTGATCAGCTTCTCTGGGCTCTCAGGATAACAATAACCAGCATAATTGAGTAACCTTACGTGCCAGGCACTAATTTCATTTGATCCTTAGGATAATCTTACAAGTACTTATTTTTTCTCTTATAAATGAAGAGACTGAGGCTTAAGAGGTAAAGGAATTTCCCCTGGGTCCTCTGCCCCACTGCTGTACTGCAACAGCCTCCTCCTCTCCCATTTGGCTGCCTATCCATACCCCTTGCAGGTGAATAACAGATAGCAAAGGCTTCAGGAAAACATAAGACTTTAAAATTGAAAACATCTCATCCATGACCTTAAATATGGGGTTTTTAAAACTTTCACACCCATCAGGACCCCGTGGAAGACTTACTAAAACTAGGTTGTAGAGCCTAACCTCCCAGAGTTTCTAATTTAGTAGGCTTGATGTGGACCCCAAGAATTTACATTTTTAACAAATTCCCAGATGGCTGCTGTTGCTCTGAAGACCACTTTTGAGAACTACTGCCTTAAAATCTTTCCTGTGAATTGGGAAATGAGTGTTTTCATTCACGTGCTACCCAGAAAGATCATTTGAGACCTGTTACGACTCAGTCACTCAAGCACATAGATCCTTTATCAGTATTCAGATGTTTATTCAAAGCTGAGAGCACCCTAGCGCCAACCCATTTTCTGAGGTCTGAAGCCATCAAGGCAAGTCTCTCTCCCTGGGGGAGGCTCAGTAGAGCCTCTGCCTGACCAGCCTCACCACACGGTCCTCAGCAGCCCAGCCCCAGTGCCTTTGCTGGGGATGGGGCCCCTGATGTTGTGCTCAGGACTAAGACTGTTGGAATCATGCTCAAGGTCTGGGGGAATCTTGTGCACAAATCCTATCCGATCCATTTCCTTTCAGTTTGCCCCCAAGACCTTGGTGCAGCTGCATCTGCTGACTTCTTTTTCAGGTCCCTCCTATGGGACCTCAGGACCTGGTTCTTTCATCTTCATCTTCTTTTCATCTTCATCTTCTCCCTCTTCTTTGTTTCTTCTTTGCACACATTTCCTGAGAGTCTGTCACAGGCCTGTTGTCACCCCATGAACATGCTACCCCCCTTCCTGGCAGTCCAGATGCTTCTGAGTCCCTACCCTCGCCCATCACCATTGTCCCTGAGCACCCTCCCCTGGCCAGTGCTGTCCTCATTCACACCCTTGCCACCTGGGGAGGGAGTCGGTGCACTCCCCTCTGCTGTCATCTCTGCTCCTGCTACTTCTCCAAGTCTGCAATCCACCACTCCAAACCGTCTACACGCTGCCGTTCCCACCCCAGGAAACATCACTATCCGGGTCTGGCCTGTGCTGTTCCCAAGAACGATGTTTTCCTCAGTCACACCCATGCCCAAAGGTGGTCATGTGCTCCACCTGTGCTACCTCTGGTTTCTCCTCACACTGCAGCCCACAGTAACTTCAAACAGTGCAAGTTTTGTAGGTTACAAGCTCCTCCTCCTGGAGTGAGTTAGGAGAGGAGGAAGAAATTCAGCCATGGTTCCAGGAAGATCCTCCCTTACTATTGCAAGTTAGGTTTTGTGAATCCACCTTTCAAAGAGCAATTTCAAAAGCCATAAGTAAGTGGTTTTGTTGTAAGGATTACAAATATACATCTACATGATAAATTGGAGATGAGGGAGGTTGGTTTTACATGGCGACTTGTTAACGTGGGATCACTCTTTCCTATGAAGGTGTCAGCCATGTGTTTGAAAAGTGCCCATCACAGACAAATTATGCACAAGAGGAGGAGATGCACTTTGGGAAACCAGCTCTAGGTATAGATACGGTGAGGACACTGATGTCCAAGACATGTATAGGAGAGTGAATAAAGTTGTTACTTGAAATGTGAGAATGAGAAAAAAGCGCTATTTTGTATTAATGTGTTACATATAATGTTATTTTAAATATGCATGTGTGGCTAAATAAATTAGATAATACGACTAGACATCGGACTATTTCTTCAACATCACTAGAAGTTTGAATACTGAGACCTTAATTAAATTTTTTCTCCTTAGGAAAATAGGGATTTTCTTGAAATACAGGATCACCTGTATGTTTAGTGGACTCCCTGTTGTCTGCTGAACAAAGACCAAATTCTGTATTTAGCACTTAATGGCCCTGACTGACCCAGCCTCCCAGATCTTGGAACACTAGACAAGGCCTTAAACTATGTGTATTTCCTGCTCTTTCCTCAGTGGGCTTCAGACTACAGAGCTAGTGCCTTTGCTCAAGCAGTGCTCACGATGTAAAATGTCCTCTTATCCTTGAAGACTGGCTCAATTTCTCCGCAGCTCCCTCCTCGCAGAGCCTTCCTCAATGCCCAGTCTGGCCAAGATCCCCTGCTATCCTCATACACATCCAGTTTGGCCACCTTGACAGTTGGTTCTAAGAGGCATGTCTGCTATAGCAGATGTGAGTGAACTATTCCCAGGAAAGGCCTGGATTTGACGCCGGGAGCATCACCCGGTGATGGCTGGGAAGAAAAAGTTTGCTATAAATGAACCAGCCTCAGCTAATGGCCTTCTTCCCAGCTCTGAACTTAGCCTGCCTGTGCCTTAGGGCCTGAAAGACGGCTTCTTCATTTCTAGAAAGAGGCTGACATTGACATGTCCTTGTGAGGCATTGCCCCAGCAGTTCACAATGTCCTGGTGCCCAAGTGTCCCTGAGATACTTCCTGGAGGTCTGAAAGGCCAGACTGTTTTCAGGATAGCACTAAGCTGTGGGCTGCCTTTGTCACCGGGTGATGCTTTGCACCAAAGATGCAAAAGCTACAGAGGGTGAAACTCTGGCACCTCAGCGGGGATCTGGGTAGTGACACTGGCCTGTACCACTCCTTACTGTGTTCTTCTCCATCCTGCACCATTACAGAAAAAGCTAGTTTGCCGTAAGAATATCCTTGGAGCAGTAACAACTAGTGTGTTAAATATCAACCCTCAAGTTCATGTTTTTAGATACCACGCGTGACAACATGGGAAGTCCCTAGAAAGCTGTCTCCTAAGCACTTGAGCAATTAATTGTCCAAGTTGAGAGCAGACGTTGTCACTGTTTTCATGGAACACTATTTTTACTTGAAAGAACAACAGACCCACTGGCTACTCAGAGTTGGGTACTTAAAAGACATTTTCTTGGCTTGGCGCCCATAGCACAGTGGTTAAGGTGCCAGCCACATATACCGAGGCTGCTGGGTTTGAACCCAGCCCGGGCCAGCTAGACAACAATGACAACTCCAACAAAAAAGTAGCTGGGGATTGTGGTGGGCCCTGTAATCCCAGCTACTTGGGAGGCTAAAGCAAGAGGATCACTTAAACCCAAGAGTTTGAAGTTGCTGTGAGCTGTGACGCCACATCACTATACAAGGGCAACATAGTAAGACTGTCTCAAAAAAAAAAAGAAATGTAAAAACAACAGTCACCAATTATTTTTGCTTTTAAAAGTGTAGCTATTTTTCATAATATGTCACTTATAGTTAATATTACTGGGTCTATTATTTTTCTAAAATGAATTATAAATATTTAAAAATATTTTTTGGGTGGCACCTGTGGCTCAAAGGAGTAGGGCACCAGCCCCATATACCAGAGGTGGCGGGTTCAAACCCAGCCCCAGTCAAAAACTGCAAAAATAATTAATTAAAATATTTTTCCACTTTAATTTCTGATACAGTATCTGTCACTAGATGCAACGCACATAAACCAAAGCTCTTTGAGATCCTCCAAACTGTTCAACCATGTGAAGAATTTCTAACATAAAAAAGTTTGAGAACTGATTCTTTAGTTCCAAGTTGAGGCTCGTGCCTCCACACCAAGCAGGCCACACTTTGTGTTCTGTGTTGCTTGCAGGAAGGTGGATTCAATTCCATGTTGCCGCACATCCTTGCTGTGGGACCTTTGGCCTTTCCTTCCCCTCTGTGTCATCAGTCGGAATGACAATACTAATGCTCCGCACCTATGGTGAGCTGTGTTGGAAGACAGAAATTCCATGACCCGAGACATTCAGTAATACAGTCAGAGGTCTTGATGTATCATGAAGAAGAAAGTTAGTTCCCTTGGTTCGTTACAAAGACCCTCTTTTTTTTTTTTTTTTTTTGAGATAGTATTTCGCTCTGCTACCTGAATAGAGAGCCATCGTGTCTTCATAGCTCATAGCAACCTCAAACTCTTAGGCTTAAGTGATCCTCCTGCCTCTCTAGTACCTGAGTCTACAGGCACCCACCACGACACACAGCTAGCTTTTCTATTCTTAGTAGAGACAGAGTCTCACCCTTGCTCAGGCTGGTCTCAAACTCCTGAGCTCAAGGGATCCTCTTATCTTGGCCTTCCAGAGTGCTGAGATTACCGGGTGAGCCACTGTGCCCAGTCAAAAGACCCTCTTTCTGATAACATTATTTTCAAGGTCACTGTTTCACTGCAGACCCAGTGGCCGCTGATTCTTCTTTAGAGGCGTCTCTAATGAGAGAATTCACTTCTAGCTGTTGTGTAATTGCTGACACTGGGAAGCTGAGGTTTCCCTTTTTCTCCTCACTGTGGTGAGAATTGCTGATTTATATATATCCTCACCCAACTCAAGAGGAAGGGAACACCCGGTGCTGCCCACAAGGCCCAAAGCCATCTCCTCTGCCTCTTGGGGACCTGGCCCAGATCCCTGCCTGAGGTCAGCCACACAGCACACAGCAGTTGACGCCTCCTCTCTCAAGGAGGAAGCAAAACCAAGTGCATATGTGGTCTCTAGGCAGAAATAAGCAAAGCAATCCAGTGGGACCAGACAGGAAGGCCCGGCACTCTGTGAGGTCCCCCCATGGCACTGGGTTGACAGGGAGGGGCACCAGGAGTGGCCGAGTCCCACTGTCCTTCCTAATGTGGGGCCCCTGCTCTGGAGAATCTCCCCCAAAGCTGAGGATGGGGAATTAGGGCTGGCAGGTCCATGAATCTGATTTCACAAGCACCTGGAGATCAGGGCATGAGCTCTCAAGAGGAGCTCACATCAGTCATGTCCCCAAAGGTCCCAAGTATTCATTCATGAGAATTTTAACTGTTAAAAAGTAAAGTAGGAAAAACATTTGGCAAAACCCAACACCCGTGTGTGATTAAAAACTCAGCAAACTGGGAATAGAGGGGAGCTCTACTCAACTTTGACACTGGGAGTAGAGGGGGACTCTACTCAACTTTGACACTGGGAGTAGAGGGGGACTCTACTCAACTTTGACACTTACCCAGACTCTAAGAATATGCAACCCCAAGAGTGAACCCTGCTCTAAACTACGGGCCTGGCTTTAGGTGATTAGGACAAATCGATGGGGTGTGCTGACAGTGGGGGTGGCTGGGCCATGGGGCTATGGGGGTGTATGGAGACTCGCTGTACTGTCTGCTCAATTGCTGTTAACCTAAACCTGCTCTGAAAATAGTCTTTTTAAAAAAGCAAACCAGATTATGTTGCTCCTTTGCTAAAAACCCTAAAAAGGCTTCACATCTGACCCAGAGGAAAAACCAAAGTCATTATAATGACTGATGAGACCCTACAGGGTCAGGCCTCTGGAGATGTCAGGGCTCCAGCCACACAGGCTCCACGCAGCCTCCTGCCTCAGGACCTTCGCACGTATTGGCCCTGCCTCTGGAATGCTCCCACTTGGTCTGCTCTGATGTCCCCACTGTCTTCAGGTCTTCATCAGATGTCACCTTCTCAGGGAGGCTATCTCTGGTCACGTTTTCTAAAATCATAGCCCTCCCTCTCTACTTCCTGCCTCTCTTCCCCTGTTTAATTTTCTCCTTAGCACCTGTCACTGGCTACCGTCCTATCTACTCACTCATTTTTCCTGTTCACAGTCTGCTTCCACCACCTGAGAATACACTTCATGAGGACTCCTCAATGCTTGTTGAATGAGAGCGTAAACAGGGCTAGAGCGCTCATGATGGCAGCTCATCTTGCATCCCCAGCACTGCAAGGCCTCCTGGGAGGCCAATGCTTCAGGGGTACTGGCTGAGCTGGAATCAGAGCCAAGGCTGTCAGCTGATCTTGGGCAAGGTTGTTGGAGGCGGCATCTTGTGGCAAGGTGACTAAAATCTTAACCAATCCTCCCTCTCCGTGGACTGTCTCCTTGCTTCTGGCTTTTTATCCTTCCATGTTTCCCAGCCCCTGTCTGACTAGCATGCACTTCCTTGAGACATGCTCAACTTAAAGGAGTCATAACATTTTTCTAAGCATCTCACATGACCTCTGTGGTGAGTTATTTTGTGCTGATTTTGAACTTTGACTGTTCAGTTTCAGTGTCAACCTTTTATCCATGTGGCCCTCCTGGTAAACATCTGTTATCCACACCTCCATCCTGACGGTCCTAGTCTAGTGACTGACAGCACTCAGTATGTTGAAAGAATGAATGAGATGTCCCAGAACAAAGGTGCCTCATTTAATAAAGTATCCTAGGAAAACTAGAGAGAAGATTTTCAAAGTAAGTTTTCATGTGTATGCCTTGAGAAAAGCTAAATTTCAAATGGATTATAAAAAATAAATGTGCTCTTTAGGAGGATCACTTGAGGCCAAGTGTTTGAGACCAGCCTTGGCAACATAGCAAGACTCCATCTCAACAGAAACTTAACCAGATGTGATGGCGCAAGCTGGTAGTTCCAGCTACTGGTGAGACTGAGGTGGGAAGATGTCTTGAGCCTAAGAGTCCAAAGTTACAATGAGCCATGACTGCACTCTAGCCAGGTTGATAAAGCAAGATCCTGTCTCAAAAAACAAATTTAAAAAGGTAAAAAAAGAGGCTAGGCATGGTGGCTAAAGCCTGTGATCCCAGCACCCTGGGAGGCTGAGGCAGGAGGAATGTTTGAGCTCAGAAGTTCAAGACCAGCCTGAGCAAGACTGAGACCCTGTCTCTACTGAAAATAGAAAAATTCACTGAGCATGTGGTGCAGGTGCCTGCAGTCCCAGCTACTCAGGAGGCTGAGGCAAGGGCATCACTTGATCACTTGAGACCAGGAGTTTGAGGTTGCTGTGAGCTAGGTTGACCCCTTGGCACTCTAGCCTGGACAACAGAGACTGCCCCCCCCAAAGAAAATTAATTGAAATAAAACAAACAAACAAAAAACTAAGAGAGAGAAAAAAAAAACAAACTTAGCTAAGGCAGGAAACCCAAAGATAGAATACAAAACAGAAAAGCATATTTGCAAATTAAAAATTAATTATGGTCTGGGCCTGGTGATTCATGTCTGTAATCTTAGCATTCTGGGAGGCCAAGGCTGGTGAACCACTGGGGCTAAGGAGTTCAAGACCAGCCTGAGCAAGAGTGAGACCTCAACTCTACCAAAAATAGAAAAACTAGCTGGTGGTGGTGGTGCACACCTGTAGTCCCACCTACTCGAGAGGCTGAGGGAAGAGGATCGCTTGAGCCTACGAGTTTCAGGTTACTGTAAGCTATGATGGCACAGCACTCTAGCCCAGGGTCACAGAATGAGACTCAGTCTCAAAATAAATAAATAAATAAAAGTGTGGAAGCCAAGACACAGTGACAAAGGCAGCCCACAGCTTAGTGCTACTCTGAGAACAGTTTGGACCTCACAGAACCCTTGAATGTGTCTTGGAGAACTTCAGGAATCCTCAGAGTCCACACTTTGATCTGTCAACTTTGATATTATTCTAAATATGAAGAAAAGTATTGACTCTTCAATTATTATTAAATCCAAGTTCCTAAATTTTTTTCATTTATTACTTGTTTAGCCACTCCCATTTTACAGTTTTCATTGAACTCTACCTATCAGGATTGATTGAATTTTTGTTTTTTTGTGATTTTTTTTGAGACAGAGCCTCAAGCTGTCCCCCTGGGTAGAGTGCCATGGCATTACAGCTCACAGCAACCTCCAACTCCTGGGCTTAAGAGTCTCCCGCCTCCGCCTCCCAAGTAGCTGGGACCACAGGCGCCTGCCACAATGCCCGGCTATTTTTTGGTTGCAGCCGTCATTGTTGTTTGGCAGGCCTGGGCTGGATTCGAACCCCCCAGCTCAGATGTATGTGGCTGGTGCCTTAGCCATTTGAGCCACAGGTGTGGAGCTGATTGATTGAATTTTTTAACTGCTTTGTCTAGGGCGACCAGATTTTAACATTTGTAAAGCAGATGACGAGGAGCAGTGGGGAGGGGCAGGGGCGGGGCAGGGACGAGGCTGGGCAGGGCCTGACAACAATGCAAACTTTGATAAGCAGTTCTGATAATCACTTCTCAACAATTATTTGTAATTATTACAGTTTAACATCATAAAATTAATAAAAATAATATAAAATTCATATTCTGACGAAATAGCCACATGGCAGCTGAAGACTGTATATTCCCTTCCTGTTTTCCCGCCCGTTTGTGCATTCTTTCCAAAAATCGGGACTTTTTTAAAACGCTGCAGGACGAGGGACAAATTGTTTAAAAGCGGGACGTCTGGTCACCCTAGCTTTGCCATTCCAGGATAGCGAGCTGCCTATCAAGGTCCAAGTCATCATACAATTGTCATCATTTCAGATATTTTACTTCATTGTCTTTCCAATTTATTTGATATATGATAGTAAATGTAAAATATATCAAGGAATGGTTAAAAGCAATTTACTTGATTTACAAATTTCTTGCATCATTGAGAGATAGTTGAACACAAGGCCTAAGAGCCCAATTAAAAAATCAAAAAAAATCTCCTAGTATTTGGCAGAAATGCTCGACATTCTCCTTAACATTAAACACTGACATCATCTTTATAAATCTAATAAAGTTTTCACATGCATATTTCTTTTTAAAATCCATGTTTCTTGAGCACCAACAATCAAATGTAATATATACTTTCAGATACTGTTCCTACTAGCTCCACATAATCCACAAGGCTCCCTGAACAATCTTGAAAGTCTTAATATTTACATTTTAAGTACGTTATTCAAATGATTTTGTGTAGAATAATAAACATGGCATTGATACTCACAGAAAATTACAGCCTGACTGTAATTACTTCCAGAAAGTTGTAGTAGCCTTAGAGACGTGATACCCAGACTTCCCACTTCCCCAGCTGGGAAAGCACAGTGGGCTGATAAAGGCACCTTAGGGCCTCAGCAGGAAAGAGCAGCCCCAGCAGGGGACTGAGTGAGGAGGGACATTTTGGCTCAATGTGGGAAAACTGTGATGTTTTGTCCCAGAGCTTTCTGCTAGGGAGGCCCCAATAGGCCATCCTGCATGTCCTCCCAGTCCTCTTCCTTCCGTCCAGTTCTGCCCTCCCTGCTTTTCTCTCTGGTGTTAATCCCTAATAATCACCCCAACTCCAGGTCAGCATCTCTTTCCAGAGAACATAGGGCACTTGTGTCATTGCAGTAGGTCTATTTCACTAGAGGGAGGCACATCCTGATTGCAGTGACACATAGTGTCTCCATAGTGGTCTGACTCTTTTTTGAAGTTTTAGAAATCCATCATGGCTGAAAAATGCTCTATTCGTCTTAAGCCATACAGTAAATTTGGTTTAAATTGTTGAGGAGCTTCCAGGTAGCAGAACATATGGAGGGTTCCTTGCGGGTGGCCCACCCTCCCATGCACCTCCTGCTGTGTGTCTCTTCATCTGACACATACACTGAGACGAGCCCACAGGAGGAATTCAGGTGTGTCAGAATCCTGAAACCAGCCACTACTAGATTCCCTTTCATTATCTTTTAAACACAAACCTTATCAGAGGGGCTGAGAATAGAGTTGGCAGGGCCTACATCACCTTCCTGGGTGCAGCTGCAACTTAACTTCCCAGCACCACCTCCCACGTTCTATCCCAACCCATCCATTCAAGCCCTCTGTATCCCAGTTATGCTGAACTGCCCACTGGTTCCCAAATATGCCATGATTTTTTCCCATTTTTAAAAAACTTTATTCAAATTAATATGAGGGTACAATATTTAGATTACCTTGTTCTCACTTCCAGGGAAAAGTGTCATTTGTAGAAGAGCCCCTCACCCAGGGGGGTGTTATACACCCTCACAATGTGCACAGTAGGTGAGAGGCCGCCTCATGCCCTCCCTCCCTCCCTCTGCCACACATCTTTCCCTTCACCTGTCCTGCTTCCCTATACCCCCGAAATGGACTAAAATAGTATTTTGTTGTTCTTAGGAACATGTAATTGTTTACATATTGATTTCATATTAGTATGGAGTACATTGGATATTCATCTTTGCATTCTTGCGATACTTTACTAAGAAGAATGTATTTAATGGCTTGGTGCCCATAGCACAGTGATTATGGTGCTGGTCACATACACCAAGGGTGGCGGGCTCGAACCCAACCTGGGCCAGCTAAACAGCAATGACAACTGCAACAAAAAATAGCTGGGAGTTGTGGTGGTACCTGTAGTCCCAGCTACTTGGGAGGCTGAGGCAACAGAACTGCTTAAGCCCAAGAACTTGAGGTTGCTGTGAGCTGTGACACCAGCACTCTACCAAGGGCAACATAGTGAGACTCTGTCTCAAAAAAAAAAAAAAAAAAAAAACGTATTTCAACTCTATTAAGGCGAATGTAAAAGATGTAAAGTCTCCATCTTTTTTAATGGCTGAATAATATTCTATGGAATACATATACGACAGTTTGATGATCCATTCATGGGTTGATAGACACTTAGGTTGCTTCTACAACTTGGCAATTATGAATTGAACTGCAATAAACATTCTAGTGCAAATGTCTTTTGGTAAAATAATTTATGTTCTTCTGGGTAGATACTGCAGGGTCAAATGTAAGGTCTACTTTTAGATCTTTGAGGATTCTCCATACTTCTCTCTAAAAAGACTGTATTAGTTTGCAATCCCACCAGCAGTGTAGAAGTGTTCCCTTCTCTTCACATCCCCACCAACGTCTGGTGTTTTGGGACTTTGCTGAGGTTAGGTGATATCTTAGAGTGGTTTTGATTTGCATTTCTCTGATGATTAAAGACGATGAGCATTTTTTCATGTGTTTGTTGGCCATTCGTCTGTCATCCTCAGAGAAGTTTCTGTTCAAATCTCTTGCTCACTTATAGAGAGGGTTGCTTACAGTTTTCTTATGGTTTAATTTGAATTCTCTATAGATTCTAATTATTAGGCCTTTGTCAGATTCATAACATGCAAAAATCTTCTCCCATTCTGAAGGCTGTCTGTTTGCTTTGTTTGTGGTGCTCTTAGCTGTGCAAATCTTTTTAGCTAGATCAAGTTCCAGTTATTTTTGGTGTTGCTGCAATTGCTTGGGAAGGGGGTCTTTCTCATAAAGTTTTTTCCCCAGGCCAATATCTTCAAGCATTTTCCCTACACTCTCTTCTAGAATTTGTATTGTTTTGTGTCTTGAATTTAAATCTTTTATCCAATAAGAATTAATTTTTGTCAATGGTGAGAGGTGCAGGTCCAGTTTCAGTCTTCTGCATGTGGATAACCAGTTCTCCCAGCACCATTTGTTAAATGAGGATTCTTTTCCCCTTTGCATGCTTTTGTTAGGCTTATCAAAGATTAAATGATGATACGTGGCTGGGTTCATCTCTAGATTCTCTATCCCAGTGGTTCTCAACCTGTGGGTCACAATCCCTTTGTAACAATGAAAATACATCCTGTATATCAGATATTTTACATTACGATTCATAATAGCAGCAAAACTACTGCTCTATCCTATTCCATAGATCTGTGTCTCTATTTTTGTGCCAGTACCATACTGTTTTGACCACTATAGCCTTGTAATATAACCTGAAGTGGGGCCACATGATGCCTCCAAAATTATTTTTATTTCTAAGAACTGTATTTACTATTTGAGGTTTTTTCTGATTCCATATGAATTGAAGTACCATTTTTTCAAGATCTTTCAAGTATGACATTGGTGCTTTGATGGGGATTCCATTAAATCTATAAATTGCTTTGGGTATTATGGACATTTTAATGATGTTGATTCTTCCCAGCCATGAGCATGGTATGTTCTTCCATCTGTTGACATATTCTCCTATTTCCTTTCTCAAAGTTTCATAATTCTCTTTATAGAGATCTTTCACATCTTTTGTTAGATATATTCCCAGATATTTCATCTTCTTTGGTGCTATTGTAAAAGGAATAGAGTCTTTGATTTTGTTCTTGGCTTGACAATTGTGGTGTATACGAAGACTACTGATTTATGGGTATTGACTTTGTAACCTGAGACACTGCTATATTCCTTGATCACTTCTAAGAGCTTTGTAGTTGAGTCCCTGGGGTTTTCGAGGTATATGTCATCTGCAAAGAGGGAGAGTTTGACTTCCTGTGCCCCCATTTGGATTCCTCTGATCTCCTTGTCTTGCCTGATTGTGATGGCTGGGACTTCCAACTCTATGTTAAATAGCAGTGAAGACAGGGGGCATCCTCGTCTGGTTCCAGACCAGATCTGAGTGGGAAAGCTTTCAGTTTTACTCCATTCAATATGATATTGGCTGTGGGTTTGCTGTAGATAGCCTCTATCGGCTTAAGAAATATTCCTTGTAAGCCTATTATCTTGAGTGTTTTTATCATGAAATGATGCTGGATATTGTCAAAAGCCTTTTCTGCATCAATTAAAAAATCAGATGGTCTTTGTTTTTATTCTGTTTATGTGGTGTATTTATATTAATAGATTTGCACAAGTTGAACCAACCCTGTGTCTCTGAGATAACACCCACTTGATCATGGTGTAAAACCTTTTTATTTTTTATTTATTTTATTTATTTTTTGAGACAGAGTCTCAAGCTATCACCCTGGGTAGAGTGCCGTGGCATCATAGCTCACAGCAACCTCAAACTCTTGGACTTAAGCAATTCTCTTGCCTCAGCCTCCTGAGTAGCTGGGACTATAGGTGCCCCCCCCCCAATAATACCTGGCTATTTGTTGTTGTTGTTCTTGTTGTTGCAGTTGTCATTGTTGTTTTAGCTGGCCCATGCTGGGTTCAAACCCACAAGCCTTGGTGTATGTGGCCAACGCCCTACCCACTGAGCTACGGGCACCACCTGGTGTATAACCTTTTTAACGTGTTGTTGTATTCTGTTTGCTAATATCTTGTTGAATATTTTTGCATTGATATTCATTAATGATATTGGTCTATAGTTTTCTTTTTTTGTTGGGTCCTTTCCTGGTTTGGGGATCAGGATGATATTTGCTTCATAGGATGTGTTGGGGAGGATTCCTTATTTCTCTATATTTTGAAAAAGTTTATGCATTATAGGAACTAGTTCCTCTTTGAAGGTTTGATAGAATTCTGGTAGGAAACCATCTGGTCCAGGGATTTTCTTTTGTGGGAGGTTTTGTATAATTGATGCTATTTCAGTACTTGTTACTTGTCTATTTAAGATTTCTAAGTCTTTCTGGCTGAGTTTTAGAAAGTATTGTGCTTCCAGATATCAGTCCATCTCCTCTACATTTTCATATTTCTGGGAATAGAGTTTTATGTAGTAATTGTTGAGACTCTTTTGTAGTTCTATAGTATCTACTGTTATTTCCCCTTTATCATTTCTGATTGTAGTTATTAGAGATCTTGTTTTTCTGTTTCTTGTTAGTCTAGGCAAGGGTTTATCAATTTTATTAATCTTTTCAAAGAATGAACTTTTTGTTTTGCTGATCTTCTGGATAATTCTTTTGTTTTCAATTTTACTTAATTCTGCTCTAATTTTGGTTATTTCTTTTCTTTTGCTGGGTTTGGGATTAGCTTGTTCATCCTTTTCCAGTTGCTTAACCTGGCCCGTTAGGTTGCTGACTTGCTCTCTTTCTGTTTTTTTTTTTTTTTTTTTACTTGAGAAAGAATCTCACTATATCACCCTTGGTAGAGTGCCATGGTGTCAGTTCACAGCAACCTCAAAACTTAGGCTTAAGTGATTCTCTTGCCTCAGCCTCCCAAGTAGCTGGGTACAGGTGCCTGCCACAATGCCCAGCTATTTTTTGGTTGTAGTTGTCATTGTTGTTTTGCAGGCCTGGGCTGGGTTCCAACCCACCAGCTCTGGTGTATGTGACCAGTGCCCTATCAACTGAGCTACAGGCACTGAGCCTCTTTCTGTTATCTTGATGAAGGCATCTAATGCTACAAATTTCCCTCTAAGGACTGCCTTTGCAGTATCCCACAGGTTTTGATAGTTTGTGTCTTCATTATCATTTTGTTCCAGAAAGCTAATGATCTCCTTCTTGATTTCATCTATGACCCAGTTATCGTTCAGCATAAGGTTATTTAGTTTCCATGATTTTATTTGAGTATGAAGATTCTGTTGCTGTTGAGTTCAACTTTTATTCCATGATGGTCTGAGAAGATACAGGGGATAATTTCTATTCTTTTGAATTTATTGAGGTTAGCCTTGTGACTTAAGATATGATCAATTTTGGAAGATGATCCATGGGTTGATGAGAAGAATGTATATTTGGTTTTGTTAGAATAAAGTGTTCTATAAATGTCTGTTAAGTCCATTTGTTCTGGGGTCTTGTTTAAGTCCATTATTTCTTTGTTTAGTTTCTGCTTGGAGAATCTGTCCAGTACTGCCAATGGGGGTGTTAAGATATCCAGCTATTATAGTGTTAGAAGATATCATATCATTCAGATCAGTTAGGGTTTGTTTTATATATCGAGGAGTATTTAGATAGGGCATGTAGATGTTAACTATTGAAATCTCTTCATATTGTGTATTTCCCTCGACCAGTATAAAGTGTCCATCTTTGTCTTTCATTATTTTTGTTGGTTTGAATCCCATTGTATCTGCCTACAAGATTGCAACCCCAGCTTTTTTCTGTTTTCCATTTGCCTGGAATACTGTTGCCTATCCCTTCACCTTGCATCTTGTTTTTTTTTTTTTTTTAAGGTAAGGTGAGTTTCTTGTAGGCAACAGATATCTGACCTGAGTGATAATCTAAGTTTTTGTATCCAGTCGGCCAACCTATGCCTCTTTATCTTTTTATTTATTTTTTATTATTATTTTTTATTAAATCATACAGTCATAGGGTACAGTGTGCTGTTTCTATATAAAATTTGAAATATTTTCATCAAACTGGTTAACATAGCCTTCATGTCATTTTCATGTTAAGACATTTATATTCTACATTTAGAAAGATTCACATGTATCCTTATAAGATGAACCACAGGCGTGATCCCACCAATCACCCTCCCTCCACCCATCCTCCCTCTCCCCTCCCCTCCCTCTCCCCTTTCCCCATATTCCTTTGCCTCTTTAAAGGAGAGTTAAACCATTCACATTAATTGAGGGAACTGACAGATGTCGCAGTGTTTTGGCCATCTTGTTTTTCAGAAGTCCAGAGCTTAATTTTATGCCTCTCACCGTTGTGGAAGCTCTCCAGGCTTTGTTCCTTAATTTCTGGGTAGCTTTACTTTGGTGGTGTACCCTCCTGTTGATTGTTATGAAGAATGGGTCTGAGTATTTCCTGTAGAGCTGGTTAGTCATGGCAAATTTTCTCAGCATGTGGATGTCACTGAAGTATTTGATTTCTCCATCACAAATGAAACTCAGTTCAGCAGGGTACTGGATCATGGGCTGGAAATTATTTTGTTTAAGAAGGTCGAAGGTAAACGACCATCCTTTTCTGGCTTAAAAAGTTTTGGCTAAAGATCTGCAGTCATCCTTCTATTTTTCCCATTGTAAGTAATACTTTTCTTACACCTGGCTGATTGCAGAAGAAGTTTCTCCTTCATATTAACATTGGTGAAATTAATTACAATGTGTCTACGAGAGGCTTTATTTGAGGAAATGTATGAAAATGTAGAGGATTGAGTTGTGTTGGGGCTCTGAAACTATCTACTATCTGAATTTCTGTGTCTCCTGCAATACTTGGAAAGTTCTCCACCATAATGTCTTTGAGTAGAGAATTTGTGCCTTTGGGATTATCTTCTTCTCCTTCAGGAATCCCTATGATTTGGATGTTTGATTTCTTTTTTTTTTTTTTTTTTTTTGAGACGGAGCCTCAAGCTATCCCCCCTGGGTAGAGTGCCATGGCATCACGCTCACAGCAACCTCCAACTCCTGGGCTCAAGCGAGTCTCCTGCCTCAGCCTCCCAAGTAGCTGGGACCACAGGCGCCCGCCACAACGCCTGGCCATTTTTTGGTTGCAGCCATCATTGTTGTTTGGCAGGCCCGGGCTGGGGATTCGAACCCGCCACCTTAGGTGTATGTGGCTGGCGCCTTAGCCGCTTGAGCCACAGGCGCCGAGCCTGGATGTTTGATTTCTTGGAATGATCCCATAACTCTCTCAGGGAATATTCTGTTCTTTTTCTCCATTTGTCTGCCTCTTTGAATGCTTGGGATAGTCCAGAAGTCTTGTCTTCTTTATCTGAGATTCTTTCTTCACACTGCCCAGCCCTATTTCTGAGGGACTCTACTGTATTGTGAAGCTCCTTAAATACCGTTTTCAATTCCTTGAGCTCTGCTATATCTGTCCTCATTATGTCCATATCTTTGGTGACTTTGTCTTTGAATTCATTAATTTCTTGAGACGACTTCTAAACTGTTTTTTGGTTCTCTTTTTCAATCTTTTCCTCTAGTCCTAGTATCTTATTTGCCATCCATATTCTAAATTCTATTTTGGACATTTCAACAATTTCTCTGTGGATGGGACTGTCTGTTGCATTTTCTTTGACATCCCCAGGAGGCGTTGATCTGCCCTGATTTTTCATGTTGCCAGAGTTCTTCAGCTGATTCCTCCTCCTGAGTATTTTCAGCATCTTCCTCTTTTGGAAGTATATGTTAATTATACTTTTTTAGTTGAGTTGATAGGCTGTTCCTGATGAGTCCACTCCTCACTGTTGCAGTGCCACCGCTGCACTAACAAAGGCAGACAGGGGTGGCTCCTGTGGCTCAAAGGAGTAGGGCGCGGGCCCCATATGCCAGAGGTGGCGGGTTCAAACCCAGCCCTGGCAAAAAAACCCCAAACCCCCCCCCCAAAAAAAACAAAGGCAGACAGTTGGTGAATCCACAGCTCCAGATACTGTCTCCCCGGGTACAAGAATCAGTAGGCAGTACTGGCCCAGATCTAAGTCACTCTGCCAGTGCTGGCTCTGCTCACCAAATCAAGCTCACGAGGCTGCCCAGTTGCACTAGATGCCATCCAGCCAGTCGAGTGCTCAGGGCTGCAGCTCTGTAGACAGTGTAATCATAGAGCTCAGACAAAGTCACTCAGGCACTGGGCCCCCTCTGTCCAGTCAAGCTCAGGGGGCTGCCACTCAGCAGCGGGAGCAGGTCTAAAGATCAGATAAGGGTCGCTCAGGCACCAGGCACAGACCACCCACTTGAGCGCAGACAGCCTCCATCTAGTGGAAAGTGTTAATCCAAGGTTCAGTACAAAGTCCCCAAATGTGCCATGTTTTTTTACCCACCCCTTCCATCCACCTTCCTTACCTGCCAAGCTCTGACTCACCTTTCAAGATTACCCTCCA
Source organism: Otolemur garnettii (assembly GCF_000181295.1). Lineage (NCBI taxonomy): Eukaryota > Metazoa > Chordata > Mammalia > Primates > Galagidae > Otolemur > Otolemur garnettii. Next base: position 2,085,116 of record NW_003852441.1, on the reverse strand, counting down.
AAGTGACCTTCTTCCAGAAAATTTTCAACCCCAAGCAAAGTTAGTCACATCTTCTGCTCTTCCATGTTACCCAGTGTCTGCTTTAATTGTGGAATTTAATTGACTGGAATTGTTAATTTACACTCTTACTCCCCCTAGTATCATAGAGAGGGAAAGACTTTGTGTCAGATACTCGTACCCTCCAAGTATTCTTGACAGCAACTATATTGACATACTGGGGCCGAGCATGATGGCTCACTCAGGAGGCTGAGGAAAGAGAATTGCTTAAGCCCAAGACTTTGAAGTTGCTATAAGCTATGATGCTACTCTACTGAGGGTGACAGAGTAAGACTCTGTATCCAAAAAAAAAAAAAAAAATGTATCTTATAAGCTGCAGTTCTGCTTTTAAAGAAAGAAAAACAAATAATGAAAAATGTCTCCAGGATGGGTGCATGGCTCATGCCTGTAACTTTAGCACTTTGGGAGGCTAAGAGTTGGAGTCCAGCCTGGGCAACATAACAAGACCCCATATCTACAAAAAAATAAAACAAAGAAATTATACAGGCATGTTGTCTCATGCCTATAGTCCTAGCTACTTGGGAGACCAAAGTGGGAGGATGGCTTGAGGTCAGGAATTAGAGACCAGCCTGAGCAAGATCCCATCTTTACAAAAAAATAGAAAAATTAGCTGAATGCTATGGCAGGCACCTGTAGGCTCAGCTACTTGGGAGGCTGAGAAAGGAGGATCACTTGAACCTGAGAGTTCAACGCTGCAGTGAGTTATAATTATGCCATGGCACTCCAGACTAGGTGATGGAGTGTGTTCTTGTCTCTAAAGAAAAAAAAAAAGCTTCCAGACATTGCTCAAAGCCTAGGAGATAAAACTGTCCCGGGTTGAGCTTACAAACCACTGCTGTAGCCCTGTCAGAGAGTTTTATACATTCAAGATGTTTAATGTATATTCAGTGAACTGATAAAATTGGAGATGTTTTTCATTTTCTTTATTGTCTCATCAATAAAATATTTTTAAAATATTTTACTACTTCAGATACTTTATTTAGACTCACGATTTTCTTTGAACTTTATCTCAGTGATGTTTACAAATATTCTTTATTTCAGCCTTTGGCATTGACAAAACTAAGCAATACACATTCATGGTTAGTACGTTTAACTTTTAACAATATAAGTTTTGAAACCCATTTTGATATGACAGTTCTGGCAATAGTAAAAATAAGCCAGTCATATTTTTTGCTAAAATAATCAAATTCCTTTTCATTTTAGAAATGCAAATTTCATACTGAGTTTTACATGACATAAAAAGATGCTCCCTGCTGTTATTTTTGCATTGTATGAGAAAACTTCTGTGCTGACGCTTAATACTGATATTGCTTCAGAAGATTTATGTTTATGATTCAGAAGATTTGTGATTATGATGCTTCTTAAAAATTTAAAAAACATTAGCCGGACGTTGTGGTGGGCGCCTGTAGTCCCAGCTACTTGGGAGGCTGAGGCAAGAGAATTGCCTAAGCCCAAGAGCTGGAGGTTGCTGTGAGCTGTGATGCTACAGCACTCTACTAAGGGTGACAAAGTGAGACTTTGTCTCTAAAAGAAAAAGAAAAATTTAAAAAACATATCAAAAACTTGTCACTTTCTTTCATGTGCTTACATTCCATATTTCATTGTAAATTCTTTTTTCTTTTTTTTTTGAGGCAGTCTCACTTTGTTGCTCTCCATAGAGTACTGTGGCTTCATAACTCACAGCAACCTTAAACTCTTGGGCTCAAGTGATCCTCTTGCCTCAGTCTCCCAAGTAGCTGGGACTACAGGTGCCTGCCATAGCATCCAGCTACTTTTTCTATTTTTTGTAATGATGGGGTTTTGTTCAGGCTGGTTTTGAACTCCTGAGCTCAGGCAATCACCTGCCTCAGCCTCCCAGAGTGCTAGGATTACAGGTGTGAGCCACTGTGCCTGGCTGGCCTTTTCATTGTGAATTCTTGCATGTCTTAACATAAATATCAAAGCACTGAACACTAATTATTCACAAGAATTTCAGAGCATCAGCAATGTGATAAAAGTAGAAACAATAGAACCAAAATAGAAGTAATACCAATGATGTAATTTGAAGGTAATAATAAACTGGAGATTCTCCTAAATCTCAGAATGCCTCCTCTACCCAGAAAGACCCTTGTCACATTTATTTTCACAAAAGGTCCTTTATCATTGGAACATATATACCACTGGGCTGATGAACTAATGAGTTTATATTAGATTTTTTTTTTTTTGAGACTATCTTGCTCTATCGCCCTGGCTGGAGTACTGTGGCATCATAGCTCACTGCAATCTCAGACTCCTGGGCTCAAGTGATCCTTCTGCCTCAGCCTCCCAGAGTGCTGAGGTTACAGGTGTGATCCACCACATCTGGCCTGTATTGGAATATATATTAGTCTTTCATTTTACCTCTCATCACACTTACTATTATACTATTTCCTAACTGGTGCTGAAATGGTTCAACAATTTATCATGGTTACACACCCACATACACATACACGACTGTTAAAAGGACAAATTAAGAACAATAAAAATCAATCAAATTGGCAAAATAGAAATCCCCTCCTTGCCTCCATTCCTGAATACAGCCTGAATTCACTCATGGCAAACACTTCCTCGGGTAGTGATTGAAACCCTATTTCTGGAGGCTCCCCTCCTCCTTTGGACACCCACATGTTGGAAGCAGCCATGGTTATACAGCCTGACCCTTCCTTCTGCAGCCCTACTTCCCAGCTGTAGATGCATGACTTTTCAGCTGGAATGCTGTGAGAAGATCTTAGGCGTGCTGTAAAAAATTGTAAAGATCACTAATTAAATTATTTTCAAAAGAAGTTCAAAGCGCAGTAAGTATATTATTTTTCTAAACTTTTTTTTTGATTAGCATCATTTATGTGTGCCACAGAAGTTTAACTATAGGTTCAAGTGTGCCATGAGATAAAAAGTGGTTGAAAAACATGGCTGTAAATAGTTGGTCAGTGCCCAGCACTGACTGAAGTTGGGTTGAACAGAATTTGGGTTGGAGAGTGGGGCTGCCAGTGCGTATCCTCCAGACATGAGAAGGAGAATGTGGGACGGAGAGCAGTCCTCCTGGAGCCCCTGGTTCTACCGTAGTTTGCTTTTGAGGCCATACCCATATTTTCATCTATCAATCCATTCCTTTTTTTTTTTTTTTTTTGAGACAGAGCCTCAAGCTGTCACCCTGGGTAGAGTGCTGTGGCATCACAGCTCACAGCAACCTCCAACTCCTGGGCTCAAACAATTTTCCTGCCTCTGCCTCCCAAGTAGCTGGGACTACAGGCGCCCAATACAACACCCGGCTATTTTTTGGTTGCAGCCATCATTGTTGTTTGGCGGGCCCAGGCTGGATTCGAACCCGCCAGCTCAGGTATATGTGGCTGGCGCCTTAGCTGCTTGAGCCACAGACGCCGAGCCGCATTCTTTATTTTTTACTTCATCACGTTTGATGTTTCCTACTTCTTACCAACATAATCCTGACTAAACACTCCCTTAGCAAAGCTCTCACTACCTCTTCTCTTCTTTTCAATAATGAGCTTCAGGGTTAGAAATCCTTACGTGTGCAAGCTGCACCCTCCTTTTAAATGATGTGCCCATGGAGCTCAGGTGTGGCCTGTGAGTACAGGACGTGACTCACATCCAAATTCAGTGTCTGTAGGTGGTTTCTTAAAAACATCTTCATTATGTCCTTGTGTGAGAATGTAATTTTAATGGTTTTAAATACAAACATCTCAAGATTGCATATTAATTATAGGTAGCTTTGAATTCTAGCAATGCAACTTTGTGAATTTTTGTGAGTTTTCAGTGTTCTCTGTATGACCTTCAGGGATTATGAATTGTGTCTCATGACAAAAGCATGGAGACACACATGTCAGTAAAACACACATTGGCTCAGCTGACAGAGGGTTCACTTGCCCTAGTGGTCAGGAGGGTGATCTGCAGGAAGGTTGGAGAGCTGCTCCTGGAGTGTTCTGAAGCTCAAGGAAGTACCTCAGTGACAGACCCCCAAGCCAGCAGCTTTGGCCACAACTGAGCAGCTGGGGAAGGCTCCCCCTGAGCTCCCTGTGATGTGAGCTGCTCCAACGTACGTGTGGGAACTGCGGGTAGCCTTCCTCCAGGTGGTGGTGTTCCCTTGCTCCACAGCTTCCCTGCAATCAGAAAATTACACTTATTGCTTCTGCGAAGAAAGGTTATAGAAAGCGCATCCTCCAGATGTCTGTTAGATAAACTGCCCCGTCCCTGGAGCTGAAAAATTTGGTCTCTGTTCACCTGAAAACTACATGGGGTATGAGCAGTGGTCTGAGGAGGAGTGTTGCTTAAGGCTAACTTGGCTCTGACTTT
>NW_003852441.1:2072257-2080685 GCF_000181295.1 Otolemur garnettii | reverse complement strand
TTTGAGACAATGTCTCACTATGTTGCCTTCGGTAGAGTGCCATGGCATTGCAGCTCATAGCAACCTCCAACTCTTGGGCTTAAGCGATTCTCTTACCTCAGCCTCCCAAGTAGCTGGGACTACAGGCGCATATCACAATGCCCAGCTATTTTTTTCTTGCAGTTGTTGTTGTTTTAGCTGGCCCGGGCTGGGTTCAAACCCACCAACTTTGGTGTATGTAGCTGGCGCTGTAACCACTGTGCTACAGGCACTGAGCCTCACTTTACTTTCTTAAGAAATACTTGAGCAGTGGGTCTGTGCTAGGTAGTGTTTCAAGCACTTTGTACTCTTAACTCACTAAGTCCTCTTAACACAGCAAGGCAAAAAGGCAGCAAGGAGGTAAGGGCTGCAATTACCCTCAACTTACAGATGAGGAAACTGACACAAGGGATGTTAAGTAACTCGCTCCAGGTTCTACCGCCAGTGAGATAGAGATTCCTGAAGAACTATTATTTGGTGAAATTTGGCATATTAAATCCCATGTCCTACTTAAAGATAGACTGTAGAGAATATTTCAATGAGGTAAGAAATCATCTCCAAATACATGTTTTGTTTGTTCCTTTGTTGTTTTTGAGATAGGATGTTACTCTGTTACCCAGGCTATAGTGCAGTGGCTCATCATAGCTCACAGCAACCTCAAACTCCTGGGCTCAAGCAATCCTCTGGCCTCAGCCTCCCAAGTAGCTGGGACTACAGGTGTATTACTACACCTGGCTAGCTTATTTTTATTTTTGTAGAGACAGGGTCTTTCCATGTTGCCCAGACCTGTCTCCACTCTTGGCCTCAAGCAATCCTCCTGCTTCAGCCTCCCCAAATTTTAAGAGTACGGGGACAGGCTATTGTGGAGCTTCCAAGTCAATTTTTGTGTGTATGTGAAAACTTGCTTAACTAGCTGTTAGTTTTTGAAAGTTCCAAATTTTCAATGTCACACAATCACCTTGGACACCCTACATTTCTAGAGTGTAAGGAAAGAAGGTTCTTTCCGAATTCCAGAGCTGATTGCCTCAACACTGGAGGTTCTTAGGATCCTTGCTAGGCCATCCAAGGTCAGTTTGCAGGGATAGGCAGTGTAATCCAGATGGTGAGAAAACCTGAAGGCAAATATCCTAAAAAATTGAACATAGCTGGTATGGTGGCTCACGCCTGTAATCCTAGCACTCTGGGAGGCAGAGGTGGGTGGATGGCCTGAGCTTACAAGCTGGATTCCAACCTAAGCAAGAGGGAGACCCCATCTCTAAAAAAGCCCAGCATGGGTGGCACCTGTGTCTGAGTGGGTAGGGCGCCGGCGCGTATACCAATGGTGGCGGGTTCAAACCAGCCCCAGCCAAGCTGCAACAAAAAAATAGCCCTGCGTTGTCGAGGGCGCCTGTAGTCCCAGCTACTTGGGAGGCTGAGGCAAGAGAATTGCCTAAGCCCAGGAGCTGGAGGTTGCTGTGAGTTGTGATACTATGGGCGACAGAGTGAGACCTTGTCTCAAAAAAAAAAAAAAAAAAAAATTTGAACATACACGGAAGTATGGGGCCTGAGTTTCCTATACACACTGTTCATAAAATGGTTTCATAAGACCTCCTTGAGGGAAAGTATACAATTGAGTTCCTTGTCACTCAAACGATTTTAGGAACCAGGTAGAAGCTGGGTGCAGGAGCTCAAACCTGTAATCCGAGCACCCTGGGAGGCTTGGGCAGGTGACTGCTTGAGCTCAGGAGTTCAAGACCAGGCTGATTAAAATTGAGACCCTGACTCTTCTAAAAATTGAAAAATTAGCCAAGGGTCGCTGGGCCCCTGTAGTCCCAGCTACTCGGGAGGCTGAGGTGAGAGGCTCTCTTGAGCCGAAGAATTTAAAGTTGCTGTGAGGTGTGACGCTATAGCACTCTACAGAGGAGGATAGAGTGAGACTTTGTCTCAAAAAAAAAAAAAAATCAGGTAGAAAGGGAAGCCTTAGGTCACACTGGCGGGACACTGGGCATGCCCCAGGAGAGCACTTGAAGAAGTATATAATTCTGTAATTCTGAGCAGTCTCCAGCTTTTCACAGACGTCAGGGGACCCCCGCACGTGCAGGGTCCCTGCCCACTGCCATTTCTTTAGGGAGCCTGAGCGAGTAAACACAGAGCAGGGTCAGGCAGAGAGGCAACATAGCAGCATGGCCTCTGGTTTACAGGGCGCGGGCAAGACCGGGCAGCAGGTGGTGCTCCTTTGCCCTCACGGACCCTCGGAGTCCGCCCGCGGCTGGACTTGAAGAACAGCTTCTCTGAAGCGCTCCTCCTTCCAGACTCGCGCCCGGGGCGTGGTCGGCTCCAATCGCTCCCAGGCCCAGCGCAGAGGCTGCAGCGGTAACGAGCGGTGGCCGTGCGGGCTCGCACCCTCCCCCGCTCCTCAGGGCGACAGAGGTCTCGCCCCAGCGGCGCGGGCCGCACCCCAAGGCACGCACTTCTTTACTCGGCGGAGGGAGCGCGGCTGGCCGCGCACTGCGTCCTACAAGACGTGCTGACGTTGCGGAAGGCCGGCAGTCGGCGCGGGAGCGGCCGGCTCGTATGTGTGCGTTGGCGCCGCCGCGAGGCGGGGACGAGCGGCGCCCGCGGCTGTGCAGATTCTAGGGCGGCGGCCGTCGCTGCAGCAGCGCCACGGGCGGGGAGGGCCGAGGAGGCCGAAGGAGAGGATGGGGAGGACCCGGTCCTGCTCTTCTTCAGGGCGTGCGAGCTGCTCCGGGGACGCACAGTGACAGCAGCGGCGCCCTGGCCTGGCAGCACTGAGGCCGCTTTGCCAGAGAGCCCGCGGCCGGCAGCGAGCCGGGCCATGAGGAGCGGCCGGGTCCGGGCCAGGCCTCGCTGACCCCGGCTCCGCGCGGCGGCCTTCCCCGTTTCCGCTCCAGCCTCTCGGCATGAGAGTCCACCGGGGCCCGGGGCCGCGGCTGCCCCAGACCCGCCGCCCGCGGGCGCCCTGCGGCCCCGCGGGCCCGTGGTGCTGATCCCAGCCGCCCACTGTGCTGCCCGCTCGCCCTCTGTATGTCCTGGGGGCGCGGCCATGGAGGTGGTGGGCGACTTCGAGTACAGCAAGAGGGACCTCGTGGGACACGGGGCCTTCGCCGTTGTCTTCCGGGGGCGGCACCGCCAGGTGAGCGCCGCCCGACCCGCCGGCTGCGGCGAGGCGAGCCCCCTGGCTGCAGCCGGACTGGGTGGTCCTGAAACTTGGTGAAGGAGTGGAGCCGAATCCCCCCGACTTGGCTCGCTGCCCTGGGCCTGCCATTGTGTTCGCTGTCAGTGTCGCGGGTTTTGTTTTGGTTGCGAAGATTGTTTTGAGGCCGAAGCCCTAGGCAGCGCTCCACCTACCGACCGGCCACCGCCGTCCGCTCCTCGTCGGTGTGCTTGGTAACCGGGGTGCGCTCAGGGATTCGTCCCGCGTGCCGCCCAGGGAAGCCCATCCACCTGAAACTACCCTGGACCCCAAAGTAGACCCTTGCACAAGTCGAGGCTCGAGCATGGGTGGACCTCTCGTTTGCCCCCCACCATTCCCGCCCCCTTCTGCCAGGGCTTGTCACTTTTGAGGTTGACAAGTGCAGACCCAGCGGAAAATGGGCGGGTTTCCCGTTAGCCGGAGGCTTTCTCAAACTCCGAGGTATCGCCTTTCCCAGCATTGGTTCCTCTGAGCCCCGACGAGCCCCGTGCAGTCTTCCCCTCCTGGGTCAGATAGAAGGGCTCTGAGTGGAAAAGATGGTTGGACGCTTCCTTTTTAATCCAAATAAACATGAACGCATGTTCAAGGCTTAAAAAAAAATTTAAAGCCTTTGCTGTTTCACAAGTAGGGTTACACGAGGTTTTATAATCTAAATAATTTGGAAAGGAACATCGGGAGTGAACATACTTGTGAAGTCTGGCAGTTCTGATTGTTGCTAAGGTGCATTTTAAAAGTAGGCTGACTTCGTTGCTTATTAAGTGAAATACTGCTTACTTTTCATTCATTATGAAAATAACTTAAGACTTAAGAAAAAGTTAAAACATAGTGTAATCCCGCCTAGCTAAAAAATGCTGTTTTCAGTTAACCATGTCACTCTACCAAGTTTGTTTCCACATTTCTCCATAATTCTTCCTTCATTAATGCTAGTTACTATGATCATCCTCTTTATATTTTTAGTAGCTGTGTTGTAGGAGGTTGGTTAGTTAATGCTATGATTTATGAAATCATTTTCCTTTTGGAGAGTTGGGTTTCTTTTCCGTTTTTCCTAATGCTGTACATTTATTTGGTAAAACATCTTTGTGCTTATAGTTTTTTCCTGTTGAATTATTTCTGTGGAATAATTTCCAGGAGTAACACTGTTTTTCCTTTTCAGAAAACTGATTGGGAGGTAGCTATTAAAAGTATTAATAAAAAGAACTTGTCAAAATCACAAATACTGCTTGGAAAGGAAATTAAAATCTTAAAGGTATGTTACTTTATGTAGTATTACACACTTTAAGTGAATACATGATGCCATTCTTTGTGATTTGGGTAGTTGGATCCAAGTTTGAGAATTTTCAACCAATGCTTTCATTTTTGCATACTCAGGGTTTTTTGTTTGTTTGTTTTTGAAACATCTAGTACTCTGATGCTGTTTTTAAGAATAGATGTTTGTGGCTCTTGGCTGAAGCTTAGAGGGATTCTGTGAAGAGTGATTCTGGCTTCTCATAATTTCTTTTCTTTCTTCTAGTTATTGTGTAACTGAGAAGAGGGCCAGGAAACCTCATCTTACACATTGTTTACCTCTTCTGTTGTTCTTTTTCACATTACTGTTTTAAGTTCTGAGAGGAGAGTGGGGGCATTTGGGGGGTTTTTTCCTTATAAGTTGAAGAAAGTTATTTTCGTTTGAGGTGGTCTTTTGAGAACACTTAACAACCAGTGTTAGCCAAGTGAGATGCTTTGATTTGGGGGGTTTTTTTTGTTTTTTTTTTTGCAGTTTTTGGCTGGGGGCTGGGTTTGAACCCGCCACCTCTGGCAAATGGGGCCAGTGCCCTACTCCTTTGAGTCACAGGTGCTGCCCGAAGTGAAATGCTTTGAGGAAAAAAAGGGTTCCATGGTCAAATAAGTTTGGAAAATCCTGTTTACTAAATATTTCTTGGAGAGTCGCAAAGTGTGGGGCTCTGAAGTCTGAAAAATTCTACAATGAAGAAACTGATTTCAGTATATTTAACCCACTATTTTCCAAACCAATATAAGCCTAGAACCCACTTTCCTCAAAACTACTTCCTATGGAAATCTCTTTGGTAAGAATTGCAGCTCTTTGAGCTAAGAGTTAGTTATACTTCATTTTCTTCCAGGCATATACTGTGCTTTTTAAAAAAACAGTTTGAAATTTTATGCCTTTATTGCTGTTAAAAATTGAATATTACATTTAGAAGACTAGTAGAAAGTCTGTGGTCATACTGACTATAGCATTTATTTTTATAAATGAGAATGCTCACTTTGGTAGAAATCCAAATGATGGTAGTGAAAAAAAAATATAGGTCCTGAATAAAGTTTGATCAGACACATTTCTTCTTACTTAATAGAGTGAATTGTTCTATTAATAGAAGCATAATAGAAGTCATATATATGTATATACTTTTTTATTTGTATATCAAAATAAAATGATCAGAATACCTATAAATATTTTTCATTCTCAATTTTCTTAACAGGAACTTCAGCATGAAAATATTGTAGCACTCTATGATGTTCAGGTACCTTATTTTGGATTTAAAAAAATAAAATAATTTTTTAGTTCCATACAAATTTAAGTGAATCTTAATAGAAATAAACTGCATTGATTCTTGTTGAAAAGTCTTATACCTTAAATTACATGTTTATTAATTAAGAAATTGTTTACACTAGCATAGAGCAATAGGCTAAAATAAATGTGATGCATAAGCAAATTATTAACAATTGACAGTTTTCTATGAGGTCAAGTAGAGAAATATTAATACCAGATCTAGCATTTCTGCAATGAATGTTGAAAAGACTATTGTGGACTATTAACAAATTAAATATAGCTTTTTTTTTTATTATGAAAGCAACAATTATAAATTGAACAAATATTAGAAAGTAAAATAAAGAAAATGTACATATCAATGACCCAGATAGGTCTGTGATTATCCACATAGCATATAATAGAGTTATAGTTTATTTGAGGGTGGGAAGACTGGATTCTAAAGTCATGTTCTAAGGCAAAATTTCCTCACAGTTTTGACTCTTGGAAATCCTTCAAGAGCCCAGCTTTGGAGAAAATTTCTGTTTTTTGGGTGGAGCACAAGATCAAGTAGTAGGCTTATAATTAGGGCCATATTGTGTTTTTTGTTTTTGAGACAGGGTCTCACTCTTTCCTCTAGCTAGAGTACACTGGCGTCATTGTAGCTCACTGCTACCTCAAATTCCTGGACTCAAGAGATTACCCCACCTTGGCTTCCCAAAGTGCTAGGATTACAAGTGTGAGCCACCATGCCCAGCCTATATTACAGTTTTTTTTTTTTTCTGAGATAGAGAGAGTCTCAAGCTGTTACTGTGGGTAGATTGCTGTGGTGTCATAGCTCACAGCAACCTCCAACTTGTGGGCTCAGGCAATCCTCTTGCCTCAGTTTTTCTATTTTTAGTAGAAACAGGGTCTTCCTTTTTGCTCAAGCTGGTCTCAAACACATGAGCTCAAGCAATCCATCCACCTCGACCTCCCAGAGTGTATGTATTACAAGCCTGAGCCACTGGGTATGGCCTTTTTTTTTTTTTTTTAAATCCCCTGTTAAATACTAAGAATCACTTATCTATTGTGGTTTTTACTATCTGAGAGTTACAGGAACTTGAGTACTATGAAGAGAACATTAGATCATGTTTTCTCTCCACTCAAACCCCAGGGCAAACCAGCATGCATGACTTTTATGATTTCTTCTTATATTTTGATTTACTGTAAAGTAAATGGACATGTGATATGATTCTGCTATATATATTTCTAGCCAAAACCTTTTCTATATTCTCTTGGATTACTCAAATTCAGTCATTAAGTTCAGTTTCTGAGTGGCTCCTCTGTGCCAGGCATTATTCTGAGTGCTAGGGATTATGCACTGAATAAAACAAAGTCCTTACTCTGACGTGCTTAATTTTAGTCGGTGAGAGGAAATCACCTGGCCTATATACACTTTTTGTTAAATGTAGTCATTTTTTCATGTGGTCATATTATGCCACAAAGTATGTAACTAAACCCATGAGATATTTAGGTTTTTCCCATTACAGAAAAGTGCTGTAAGAATAGTGGATACCTTCTGAATGTATCTTCAGTGATTTCTTTAAGTTCAGTTTCTAGAATTGTTATTACCAAGTCAAATAGCATGCACAGTTTTAACATTTTTGATGGCAGGGAATGACTATTTAGACACATGTCTAAACTCCTATGTGTAGGAGTCCTGTGTTGTGTTTTATTACTTACTCAAGTAGGTATAATTCATTCATTTATTTGAGAAATTCTTGTCAGTGTAGAAAGAAGGGGGAAAATAACTTTACAGTCAAAACTAAACTCATTTCACAATCTCTGCATGAAGTGTTAGTTTTGCTCAGAGCTGTTTGTGTAGTTTGTCTTAGTCTCTATAGAGAAGGCACCAAGTGGTACAAGTCAGTGCCTTGCACGAAAACTGTGAAATAATATTAACTCTTGAATTCCCCATTCTTGGAGAAGTACAGAAGACTCTGGCAATTACAGAGTAGGTTTTACTTTCAGAGTAGAGCATACTTAAATTTTACTCTGTAAGATTGAAAAGTATTTGTATGTACCAGCTTTGGTTGTAGAACAACATGTTGGGGAGAACGTACTCAAATACCTGAGTTATCAGTCAGGAATTTCAAGGTGACTGCATTAAAGTGTCGTATTAGTTTGTTTGTTGTATACTACTGGAACTAATTTATAAAAAGTATCAGTCTATTGCTTCTCAGCCTTTTGGCTAAGATCAAGCGTAACATAAGTATCAAACTATAAGTCAAATGAATATAGTCTTGAGCATGTGGCTATCAAGTAAGGATTTGACCTTTTATTTCAGATTCACTTTTTTGATTCTAATTATCAATCAAGGGGTACAGTATATTTAGAGATTGTTTGTTTAGAGTGCAGTGGTTTTATCAACTTGAAATTAAAATCATTTTTGTTGGCCATTAGTTTTGGAGAGATGTCTAAAGTTTATAAATAGAGAACATTTAAAAATGGAGAACTTTTGTCATTGTAAAAATCAAGTTTCAGTTTAGATAACACTTAAAAAATGCATTTTCTCTCTAATTACAAAAGTAACATGTGCTTGGCCAAAGATGTTAAGATGTTAGCTTGTCTTCCAAAAAGTTACACCAGTTTATTTTATTTATTTATGTATTTATTGAGACAGAGCCTCAAGCTGTTACCCTGGGTAGAGAGCC
>NW_003852441.1:2039057-2071587 GCF_000181295.1 Otolemur garnettii | reverse complement strand
TTTTTTTTATTTTTTTGAGACAAGGTCTTTACTCGGCCCCCAGGCTAGTGTGCATTGGCATCATCATAGCTCAGTGAAACCTCAAATTTCAGGGCTCAAGTGATCTTGCCTCAGCCTCCTGAGTAGCTCGGTCTGCAGGCTTATACCACCTTGCCTGGCTAATTTCTCTGTTTTTTATGGAGATGGGGTCTCCCTTGTGCTCAGGCTAGTCTTTCACTCAAGCCTCAAGCCGTTTTCCCTCTGCGGCCTCCCAAAGTGCTGGGCTTAACTTGCATGAGCCACCTTGCCTGGCTCACTAAGCGTTTTCTTATTTTTTCCATGATACACCTTTAGTGTCTTGTGTTGTATCTACATTTCTTACTAATTTTGTTGTGAGCCAGTTAATGTACTGGAGTTTAGTGGTTACATACTGGAGTATAGGAATGGTCTTTGTCCTTGTGGAGCTCATGTATACTGGGGAAGATCATATTAAGCAAATACTATTAAGTGTGCCGAGTGCTATAAGGTGGGACTGGTGGAGAGATTTGGGAGTTAGAGGAGTGGGGCTAGAGTGCTGTGGTATCAGCCTAACTTAAAGCAACCTCCTACTCTTGGGTTCAGGTGATCCTCCTGCCTTAGCCTCTTAAGTAGCTGGACCATAGGCTCCATAAACCTGGCTAATTTTTCTACTTCTATTAGAGACAGCGTCTTGCTCTTGCTGACGCTGTTCTCAAACTTCTGAGCTCAAGCGATCTGATCCTCTAGCCTCTGCCTCCCAGAGCGTTAGGATTACAGATGTGAGCTCCTGGGGCTAGCCACAAAGACATTTTAAATCAACATAAATTTGGAAGCTACAGTAGGGACATATAAAAACTTTAAACTTATTTTATAGCAAATAACACAGTGAACAAATTGACATTCTTAAAAAGAAAAAAATGATACTTTCCATAACATATATTAATATCAGACATTGTTGAGAAAAAGAAGCCAGCCATATACTGCTACTCTGTGGTTCTGGTTTTGCGAATTTCAAGAAAACTAAGCAAGGGTGATAGAAATCAGAACAGAGGTTGATGACAAAGGGGTAAGAGGCAGCTCTGGGACTAGCTTAGTCCTGTCATCCTAGCTCTCTAGGAGGTCAAGTGGGTAGACTGTTTGAGTTCAGGAGTTCGAGACCAGCCTGAGCAAGAGTGAGACCCTGTCTCTACTAAAAATAGAAAAATTAGCTGAGCATGTGGTAGGCACTTGTAGTCCCAGCTACTTGGAAGGCTGAGATAAGAGGATTGCCTGAACCCATGAGTTTGAAGTTGCTGTGACCTACGCTAATGCCACGGCATTCTACCCAGGGTGACAGTAAAAAAAAAAAAGGAACCTTGTGGGATGATCAAATGTTATGTATTTTGATTGGTAACGTAGTTAACATTGGTTGTGTACATTTGTCACAACTCACTGAACTAAACATTTATATCAGTGTGTATTAGTGTATGCAAATTATACTGCTATAAAATATAAAAAAAGCCATTGGCAAATAACATTTTGAGAAAACAGCAGATGACAGGCTATGATCTAACACATATAAGTTCTCTCACAAATCAATGAGGAAAAGACAGTACAAAGAGAAAATAAAGGATATAAATTATTCTCATAAGTGAAATACAAATGGCTAAGTAGGGAAATGTCAATTAAAGAGACAGTCACTTCTTGTCCATCTAGGCAAAATTTAAAAGTGCAGTAATTCTTACTGGTAGAGTTAAGGAGGGAATAGTGTACAATGTTCTCATGTGTCAGCTGTAGAAATGTGAATTATTAACATATTTTGAAATGTTGTTTGGCAATATCTGTTTCTGTCCTTTTGCTTCTATGTCGCTCCACCCCAAAGAATATTCCAGCATGGCCTTCAGAGATTTGTAATGCAAATCAGGATACACTTGCTTCTCTGGTTGGGGTCCTGTAGTGGCTCCCCATGTCTGTCAGAGTAAAAGCCAAACGTCCTTATTAACAGGGCCCAGCCTGTTATCCCTGACTCCATCCCCTACTTATTTGTATCCTGCTGCTTCCTTCCGCTCCATATTCACAGACCTCCTTGTGATTCCCAAAGTGTTTCTTCTCTGGACCATGCCCCGTTTCCCATTTGCCTAGGTCCTCCTTCCTCTAGATTTTCTGTGTAGTGTACATACTGTCTCTGTAGTATATACAGATATATTTCAGATGTATTCCCTAACCTTTTTTATGCTGTACTCACATATTATGTTCTCAGTGAAGCTTTTTTTAGCCACCCTAAATAAAATTGCAGTCCCCTCCCAAGCACTCTCTGCCCTTTTCTTATGTGTTTTTTCAAAGCACTCATCATTCTCTAACATACCATTTGTGCTGCTTTTGTTTGTTGTCTCTTCCTTGACCCTTCTAACTTAGAATTTAAGCTTAAAGAGAAGAGGGCATTTGTTTGTTTAATTTATGTATTTATTTGTTTTAGAATAAGAGTGTTTCTCTGTCACCCAGGCTGTAGTTTAGTGGCACAATCATAGCTCTCACTGCAGCCTTGAACCCCTAGGCTCAAGCAGTTCTCTTGCCTCAGCCTCCCACGTAGCTGAGACTACAGACACATGCCACCACACCTGGTTAATTCTTAAGGTCTCTCTATGTTATGCAAGCTGGTCTCAGACTTTTAGCCTCAGCCTTCGTACCTGGCCAGAACAGGGCATTTAAATGTTTGCTTATTGCTATACTAGTTTGTAGCTCAGTGTCTAGAATAGTGTCTTGCAATATAGTAGGTAGTTTAAAAATGTTTTAATTAAGAGGAATATATGTTTCCATTAAAAATAGATACCCCTGGCTGGTCTGAGTGCAGTGGTGTTTACAACCAATAGATATAACCAGTTATAGACTCTTTTGTTCCTTCTCCACTCCCACTGCATCAGTTGACTGGCCTTAAAAAAAAAAGATCCCTGTTACTAAGCAATGTTGGTTTGTGGACATCTATCACATAGCCATAAAAGCACAAAAATTAGGGGCTGGGAGTGGTGGCTAAATGCGTGTAATCCCAGCACTTTGGGAGGCCAAGGTAGTTGGATTGCTTGAGCTCACGAGTTCAAGATCAGCCTGAGCAAGAGCGAGACCCCATCTCTCTTGGCACTGTGGTCGAAGCCTGTAGTCTTAGCTACGTGGGAGGCTCAGGAAACAGGATTGCTTGAGCCCAGGAGTTTGAGATTGCTGTGAGCTGTGACACCACCGCTCTCTCCCAAGGGCAACAAAGTGAAACTCTGTCTCAAAAAAAGGACAAGAATTAGGATATATGTCCAAGAATCATTAATGTAGCATTGCTTAAAAAGGTCAATACTGGAAATAAGTGAATGTTCCTTAGTAGGGGAATGGTTGAATAAACAGCAATAGAGCCACACTATGAGGTATTGTGCAGTTATTACAGAGAGTTTATGTACATCTGGATGGGAAATCGTGGTGGCATCAGTGGAGACGGAGAGGCCTGGGCAGATTGGTAAGATGTGTAGAAGATAGAATTGATAGGACTTGAACTATAGGAGGTAAAGAGGAGGGAATCTCAGTTGACAGTTCTTTGTCTTATGTATTGAGATAGTTTTCCCATTTTGTCTAGGTATTTTTTTTGGTCTTATTTTAGCTTCTTTTTGATACATTGAAGTTGTTACATAGTAGAATTTATCTGTCTAGTTCTTTAATGATCCCTAAGTTTCATATCATAGAAAGATTTCTCTACTCTGAGGTTATAAATATGGTCTCCCATGTTTTCTTCTTGTACTTATGGTTTCACTTTTTCTGTTTATATTTTTGAACTCTGGAACTTACGTGCAAAGGGATTTTGCAGGGACTCAACTTATTTTCTAGAATGCCTAGGCAGTGACCCCAGACTTTTGCCTGTTTTTGAAGATAACTGTGGAAGAGGGTAATATTTTCTATAGGACTGTTAAAATGAGTTAAGATTTAAGGCAATTTGAAGAGATATAGCAAATCAGGTTCAGATTAGGTGAGTCAGTGATCAGTTTATAAATTTGAAATCAGTGTTATGTATTCTGAGTATGTTTTTTGCAAGCTTTGGTGTGGTTAGTATTGCTGAGATAACAGATTATAGCAAAGGTTTTTCCCACCAGTCTGTGTTGGTTATGTCAGATCAGTAAGCTGGTTGGCTTTCATATACTGTGTTTTGCATCCGAAGTTTTTTAGAACATGATTTGCTATAATCTGAATGTTCATGTCCTTCTAAAATTCTTAATTTGAAATCCTGTCCCTCAATGTGATAGTATTAGGAGGTGGGGACTTCGGGATGATTAGGTCATAGGCCTCATGAATAGGATTAGTACCCTTATAAAAGAGATTCCAAACGGCTCCCTTGTTCTGCCTACCTTGTGAGGGTTTAGCCAGAAGAACTGTGAACTAGAATTGGGTTTTTACCAGACACCGAATTTGCCTGTGCCTTGATGTCCTTCCCAGCCTCTGGACCTGTGATTCTCAACCAGCATGCCGAGGCACACTGGTATACCATGAGAGGATCTTAGGTGAGCCATGAGAATTTTTAGAGATCATTAATTATTTTTGAAAGAAGTTCAAGCACAGTGGGTGTGTGTATATATATATATTTTTTTTTTTAACTCTTTTTGATCAACATAAGTTTAACTATAGGTTCAAGTGTGCCAAGAGATTAAAAAGGTTGAAAAACACTGCTCTAGAGCATGAGAGATAAATCTGTCACCAGGCTACCCAGTCTATGGTAGTTTGTTATAGCTTAAGTGAACTAAGAAATGATCTAAGAGGAGGAGCCCTGGATGAGAATAAGGAAACTTGGGCTTAGAGTTCGGTTTTTATAGCAAACTCAACTTAGGATCTTGAACAAGCCAACTTTTCCATGTTAACCCCACCCTGCAAAAAAGTGCTGATCCCTCCTTATAGGATGCCATAAGGCCGTCCTAGTACCAGTCAACAAGAGAGGTCAGCCTGAGGAGGGTGGGTGTGATTTTTCCTCTTTTCCTATGAGATAACCCATAGAAGTTGCCTGAGAGATAGCAATGTATTAAGAAATGTGCTAAGTAAAGAGATGTGAGGGTTTGATTCTTACGGTCTGGGACTTTTTCTTTGACTCTTTTATTTAATAGAGATATGGTCTTACTATGTTGCCCAGGCTGATCTCGAACTCCTGGCCTCAAATGATCCTCCCCCCTTAGCCTACCAAATAGCTGGGATTGTAGGTAGAAACCTCTGCGTGTGGCTGAATCTTTCTGTTTTTATTTCTCTGTTGCTTTATATCAGGCTACTGTTTTCTCTGCAGCTACTTCTAGACATATGAATTCTGCTGGAGAGAACCACTGGTGCTATTTGGCTTTTTTAAAAAAAATTCATGTTATCTTTATGTTTTTGAAATTATGAACCAAATAGGCCCTCAGTATAAAAACTGAAGTTCAAATGGTCTAATAGTATATAAAGTAATAAACAGATGCCCTCTCCTTACTCTTTCGTATTCCCTTTTTCCAGAAGAAAACACAACTATGCTTTCCAGACTTTCTTTTTTATTTTTTGATGCTCATATGCATGTATACATGCGCTCAACTTTTTTTCAGTACAGATTTTTAAGAAATTGGCCCTATGTCAAGGATGTCTTTTCAGATATTTTAGATTATTTTTACATTCTCCCTCTACGTGCTCAGCTGTCCAGTGCCTCTTTAGAGGCCAGGTGGAATCAGTGGAAATAGCTTGTTGCTGAACTTTCTCCTTTGGTTCTCCCCATATCATTCTTCTGTGTTGAAATCCATCTTCTAAGGAACAATCTTGGGAGAGGAATTTCTGGATCTCAGGGTGAGTGCAGGTCCTCTGTAGTAGACACTGCCACTGAATTCCTTTTCATCTCCACCAGCAGGTATTTGACAGTTCTGTTTGTTCTGTGTCCTTGCTAACTCTTGCAGTTTTCACCATTTTGGTGAGGTATCTAATTGTTATTTTAACTAGTATTTTCCTGATGGCTCCTGATCTGAGTATAATATATAAATTTATTAGCCCATCAAATACCTTCTTTTTGAAGTTCCCGTGGAAGTTTTTCCATTATATTTTGTTATTAATTTATTGGACTTCTTTATGTGTTGTGGACATGAGTACTTTGCGATATATAGCTTATTATTGTAAATAATTTATCCAACACTTTGACTTGCCTTTTTACTCTCTTAAAAGCTTTTTTTAATCTTTATTTATTTATTTGGAGACAGTCTCACTCTGTCACCCAGTAGAGTACATCATAGCTCACAGCAGCCTCTCTGACCTCAGCCTCCTGAGTAGCTGGAACCATGGCTGTGCACCACTGTACCCAGCTAGTTTTTCTCTTTTTAGTAGAGACAGGGTCTCCCTGTTGTTCAGGCTGGTCTCAAACTCCTGAGCTCAGGCAATCCACGCCTCAGCTTTCCAGAGTGCTGAGATTATAGGCATGCGCCAGCACACCCAGCCCTCTTAAAGATTTTTGTTAATAAACAGAAATTCTCATTTTAATAATTTGGTTTATTGTTTCTTCCTTTTAGTGATTTTGTGTCGTATTTAAGAAGACTTTCCCTACCTATTCCAGAATCATGAAGATACTCTCCTATTTTTGTTCCTAAAATCTTTATTATTATCTTTCACATTTAGCTGTGTAATCTGCCTGAGTTTGGTGTGTGGCATGAGACAGGGTTCAAGATTCATTTACTTTACAAATGGGCAGTCAGTTGACCCATCACCATTTATTGAATAGATGCCCCTTTCCCTTCTCGGTAGTGGCTTAGAAATGAGTGGTCATGTGTGTGGGCCTGTTTCTGTTCCCTAAGCCTTTACCACACTCTTTTTCTTTGTATAGTCTTCTATTAAGTATTGATGTCTAGTTATATGTATGTATAGGTCCTCCAAACTCTGTTTTTCTTCCTCTGGGTTATATATAGTTATTCTTGTCCTTTAACATTTCTATATACATTTTAGAATCAGCTTATTAATCTCCATATACGTTAAACCTCCTCAGTTTTGATTGAGATTACATTGAAACTTGAAAATTTCTTAGGGAAAAGATATTTAATTGTAATTCAGTTAATTGGATAAATATGGACCTTTAATGTTTTCTGTTTCTTGGCAGTTTTAGTTTTTTCATTAAACAAGTTGTTTTTCAGTTGGTTTCATCTAAATTTTCACATGTTGGCATATAATTGTTCATAATTCTAAGGGAAAAACATACTCAGACAGTTTTTTGATGTCTCAACAGCAGTCGACACAGAAGACTCTGTGACTGTTGTGTGGGGGTTTCTCCCCACCACCAATAGGCAGCTGATCCTACAGGAGACACAGCTGGGTGCCCTCTAAATGAGTTCTGTTCTGACACTACACACTACCTACCCCACCCCCTAGCTGCAATTCCAGGCCTCTGGAATTTCTGACTGATTGGCATTAAGTTGGGAGTTGCCACCTTTTCCTCTTTGGGTTCAGTTAATTTGCTGGAGTGCTCCCAAAACTTAGGGATACAGAGAAAGAGATATGTAGGCCAGGTATGGGAGAGGGGGCATGGAGCGTCCATGCCATCTGTGGGCACACCACCTTCTAGGAACCACCACATCCCCAGCTGTCCAGAAGTTTTTTGTACCCTGCCCTCTGGAGCCTTTTAGGGTGACATTATTAAATAGGCATGATTGAAACATAGATAACTGTGTACATGCAGAAATGTGATTGGACAGAAAGGGTACCATCTAATACAGCTAGACTTATGGGGAAACCCAGAAAGGCCTGTTGGTTCAGAGTCTTCTTGACCTCACTCTGTAGCATTTCTTTTTCCAGGGAAGATAAGGGACAGGACCCTCTCTGGAATTAGGGTCTTGTTAAGACCTACGATGCACAAAGGTGGGGGAAGGTTAGATAGAGTCCTGCCTTACACAGGAGAAAGAGGGCAGGAGAAGATCCCAGAGAGAGATTCCATTTTTGAAGTCCACTTTTGAGGTCCAAAGCACTCTAAATAATAACAAGGGATGTAGGAGTGATGAGCCAGGAACCATGGACAAAAACACACGTATAAATATATATCCGTGTGTGTGCGTGTGCGTGCGCGTACTGTATTGGTAAGACTGAAGTCACCTTTGACTTCTGCACTTGTAAGAGGTGCTCAACATGACTTGTATTCATCTTTTGTTATTGGTATATGTTTAGTATTAACAATTTTAATACAGTTCCTTCTTTTCTTAAAATGTGTATACATTTTTTTGCATCCTCTATATATATGTAAGGGAATGATAGAATGAAATTCCCATGCCTGTCATTTTGTTGATGGAAGTGATGGAGAGGGGTAGAGGAGAGGAATTCTTTTTTTTTTTCTTTTTTGAGACAGAGTCTCACTTTGTTGTCATTGGTAGAGTGCCGAGGCATCACAACTTACAGCAACCTCAAACTCTTGGGCTTAAGCAATTCTCTTGCCTCAGCCTCCCAAATAGCTGAGACTACAGGCGTCTACAACAGTGACGGGCTATTTTTTTTGTTGCAGTTGTTTAGCTGGCCTGGGCCGGGTTCAAACCTGCCACCCTCGGTGTATGTGGCTGGTGCCGTAACCGCTGTGCTGTGGGTGCCAAGCCAAAGAGAGGATTTCTTGACATTAGGAAAGGAGGCTACATCATATGTGTACCATGACAAACCCTTCCCTTAGTGGTCTGGCTCACAGGTTATATGGGCCTCACTTCTTAGCCTTTCTGGTCCAACAAGTATCTCTTTTCCAAGTTCTTCAGTGCCCTAGTACCATTGAATAGTTTTGATATGTCTATAGATGACTTAAAAAAGAAAACCTTTTTTTGTTTAGCTAACTCTTTTTTTTAGAGACAGAGTCTCACTTTATTGCCCTCAGTAGAGTGCTGTGGCATCACAGCTCATGCAACCTCAAATTCCTGGGCTTAGGCGATTCTCTTGCCTCAGCCTCCCAAGTAGCTGGGACTACAGGCACCTGCCACAATGCTATTTTTTGTTGCAGTTTTGCAGGAGGTGGGTTTGAACCCATCACCCTTGGTATATGGGGTTGGCGCCCTACCCACTGAGCCACAGGCACCACCCATGTTTTGCTGACTCTTTCTGGCTCTTGCAAACTACTCATGTTCCAGATTATTTAAGTGTTTTATTTTTTAAAATGTGCACTATTTTGTAAAAGGGTCCTGAAAGGAAGAGAGACTGTCCAAGACAAAGAATGATTGAATCTGTGGAAATTCTCATTGTTTTAAAGGTAGACAGAGGAAAGAAAGTTTATATGGAAAATTAAGGATGTTAAAATATTTCTATTTCGTTTATTTACTGGATGAGTAAATGAATGAGTGGAGAAAACTGCACACATATATATATCTCCAAAATTGTGGACATTAAGATGGGAAATAGGGGCTTGGCGCCTGTGGCTCAAGTGGCTAAGGAGCCAACCACATACATCTGAACTGGTGGGTTCGAATCTAGCCCAGGCCCACCAAATAACAGTGATGGCTGCAACAAGGAAAAAAAGAATAGCCGGGTGTTGTGGCAGGTGCCTGTAGTCCCAGCTACTTGGGAGGTGGAGGCAGGAGAATTGCTTAGGTCCAGGAGGTGGAGGTTGCTGTGAGCTGTGATGCCACAGCACTCTACCCAGGGCGACAGCTTGAGGCTCTGTCTCAAAAAAAAAAAGATGGGAAATTGGCCTCTTCATATTGAGTGACCAGAAATTACTTATAGCTGTTGAGCCTCCTCTTAAGAATTTCTAGTTCTCTTTTCTCTTCATAGAAAATTGGTGCTTACCAGCCAGGCTCTGTGGCTCATGCCTGTAATCCTAGCACTCTGGGAGGCCAAGGCAGGAAGATTTATTTTTATTTTTATTTTATTTTTTGTTTTTGAGACAGAGTCTCACTCTGTCGCCCTTGGTGACAGCAACCTCCAACTCTTAGGCTTAAGTAATTCTCTTGCCTCCGCCTCCCGAGTAGCTGGGACTATGGCTCCCACCACAATGCCCGGCTATTTTTTGTTGCAGTTGCTATTATTGTTTAGCTGGCCAGGGCCCGGTTGGAAGCTGCCACCCTTAGTATATGGGGCTGGCACCCTACCCACTGAGCCACAGACGCCACCTGGCAGGAGGATTTCTTAAGTTTAAGAGTTTGAGAACAGCCTGACCAAGAGTAAAACCCCATCTCTACTGAAAATAGAAAAATTAGTTGGATGTGGTGGCAGGTACCTGCAGCCCCAGCTACTCAGGAGCCTGAGACGAGAGGATCACTTGAACCTAGTTGATTTGTTTCAGTTTGCTATGCGCTGTGATGATGTCATAGCACTCTACCCAAAGCAACAGAGTTTGAGACTTTGTCTCAAAAGAAAAGAAAAGAAAATTGGTGCTATTACATGATTAAGCAACACTGACTTGAGATCGTATTTTTTTTTTTTTTGAGACAGAGTCTAACTTTGTTGCCCTCTGTAGAGTGCTGTGATGTCACAGCTTGCAGCAACCTCCAGCTCTTGGGCTTGGGTGATTCTCTTGCCTCAGCCTCCCGAGTAGCTGGGACTATAGGTGCCCACCACAACGCCTGGCTATGTTTTTGTTGCAGTTTGACTGGGGCTGGGTTCGAACCCGCCACCCTCATTATATGGGACCAGCACCCTACTCACTGAGCCACAGGTGCCTCCCTGTATTTTTGTGCTTTATACTTTATAGGAAAAAAGAAGGAAAATATTATTCAAAATTAGTAGTGTTTAATGATTTCTCATTGTTTTTTAAGGATTATAGGGTATTTTGGTCTGGATTGGATTGGGTTTTATAATGAGAGCTATCTGGTTCATTCATAGCAGAGATGGTTTAACTCTGAGAAATAACATTTTTTGTTTTTATTTTTGGTGTAAGGAGGTATTTGTTTTGTACAGACTTGACCGTCCAGCTTGAGAGCTAGGTGTTTTCTACCTTCTCCCAATTTATTACAGGAGTGCTGCTGTCAGGGAAGCCAGCTGGTGGCTTGGCACTCCGTGCTGGGATCCTGCTGTGGCTCTTTGTTCCTTAGTAGGGAGTAAATGGCTTCATCATTCTTCTGAATTTCTGTATACATCTAGGGTCAAAGAATTGGGCATGCTGTATTTCAGTTTTTGTGTGTGTGTGTGTGTGTGTGTACAGACAGAGTCTCACTTTATTGCCTTCAGTAGAGTGCTGTGGCATCACACAGCTCACAGCAACCTCCAACTTCTGGGCTTAGGCTATTCTCTTGCCTCAGCCCCTTGAGTAGCTGGGACTACAGGCGCCTGCCACAATGTCCGGCTATTTTTTTGTTGCAGTTTGGCTGGGGCTGGGATTGAACCTACCACCCTCGGTATATGGGGCCGGCGCCCTACTCACTGAGCCACAGTTGCCGCCTGTGTATTTCAGTTTTTTATCTCGTCCTCTTGAGAAGTGAAGTGAATCGCCTGAGTTTCTTGCAGATGTAGTACTCTCACAGCATCTAGCCCTTTGGTGAATGTGGTGAGTCAACTTGGTTGCAGCCACTTGTGTTGCTTCTTGTTGCTGTCCTGAGGTACCAATTCTGACTTCAGATCTGCGTGAGGGGATATTTTTTATAAAATCCAGTAAAATGAATTATTATAAAAGTGAAAAATAGGCTGCGCCTATGACTCAGTGGGTAGGCACCAGCCATATACATCCAGGCTGGCAGGTTTGAACCCGGCTTAGGCCAGCTAAACAGCAATGACAACTGCAACAAAAAAATAGCTGGGTGTTTTGGCAAGCATCTGTAGTCCCAGCTACTTGGGACGCTGAGGCAAGAGACTCACTTAAGCCCAGGAGTTGGAGGTTGCTGTGAGCTGTTAACGCCAGGGCACTCTACCCAGGGTGACAAAGAGACTCTGTCTCCAAAAATAAAAATAAAAATAAAAAAAGTGAAAAATAGGGTGGCATCTGTGGCTCAAAGGAATAGGGCACTGGCCCCATATATTGGAGGTGGTGGGTTCAAACCCAGCCCCGGCCAAAAAAAAAATGTGAAAAATAAAGGGCCAATATGTGGACATTCCAAAGTTTTTATTTTCATTTTGCTGCTCCAAATCAAAATTTTCAAAATGAAACTATTTTCCCAAGGACCAAAAAATCTTTCCTTTTTTTAATAAGTGGTAAATTTATCCTTTTTTGTTTTGTTTTGTTTTTTGAGACAGAGTCTCACTTGGTCACCCTCAGTAGGGTACCGTGGCGTCTTAGCTCACAGCAACCTCAAGACTCTTGGGCTTAAGCAATTCTCTTGCCTCAGCCTCCCATATAGCTGGGACTACAGGTGCCCACCACAATGCCCGGCTATTTTTAGAGATGAAGTCTCTCTCTGGCTCAGGCTGGTCTTGAACCTGTAAGCTCAGGCAATCCATCTGCCTCAGCCTCCCAAGTGCTGGGATTACAGGCATGAGCCACTGTTCCTGGCCTAATTTATCATGGTTTCTATCTTAGATATTGGGAGCTATGATTTAGGTCCATCATAACCAAATACTAAGTTTTCTCTAGTTCTTTCTGTAAATAGAATTGAGCATCTTGATGATTACATTAGTGACACCAAACTTGATTTGGCTTTGGGAAGAGGAGATACTTAAATAGTGATGGGAATTTTAATTTCACTTTCTAATGGATTTCATGCTATTTTACTAGTTTAATGAACAGGTATGATATTTTTATCATTTCTAAATTTTATGTTTAATTTTTTCTCTAAGTGATACTTGTTTACATTTCAGGAATTACCCAACTCTGTCTTTTTGGTGATGGAGGTAAGTAGTGTACAAATTCTGTTTATTTCAAATTTCTGTTGATTAATATGTGCTTTTAAATTGACAGTATATTATTATTTGAAATTTTGAATTACTAAAGTCAATGCAGTTATTTAAATGCTACTAGAGGAATATAAAATTTTTAAAATTCTGATTCCATAGTTGCTATAATTTTTAGACTAGATTTACATTACAATATATACAAATGATTTTTAAATTAAAATTAACAAAATAGATTGGATTAATCTTGAATCACTGTTCTTATTTTAGTTATTTTTCTTTTATATATCAGTATTGCAATGGTGGAGACCTGGCAGATTATTTGCAAGGTAATGTGTGTGTGTCAATGTTTAACTGTTCAGTAAAGACAGTACTGCAGTCTGTTTAATCCTGAGTGGTACCTTGTGAAATCTGTTACTCCTCTTTCCTGTACTTGTGTAAGGAACATTCAATAAATATTTGTGTTATTTGTTTAACTTGTAGTCATTTTGTTGACCAGTTGTTGTTTTTTGTGGTTCTGTTCCTAAGTTTGTGTATTAAGTACTTACCTTTTTGCGTCTCTCTCTTTATCTCTCTTTCTCCAACAGTGTTTGAGAGGTGGGTCCTCTTTTCAGGAGAGAAGAAACCAAATAGAATTTCTCTTCTTCAAAAGGCTCAACTGGGTTGCTATCAGTGAACTTTTAGTCTCTTTCCTTTAAAAAAAAAAAATTATAGTGAAAGAATGTATTTCAGTGACCATTTCTTATAATAAAAAACCCAACAACATTATAAGGGATTAAAGGTAACATTGAAATTATTTTGTGTCACAGAAGTAAGACTTTAATACTAGATGGATCTTGAAATTGTGTACCCAAAATGCATTCATGTAGGACACGAAGTATTCAGATCACGTCATATCCCTCCAAAATGTTTTCTTTTAAGGTTAGTACCTACTTGTTCACTTCTTCAAAGATGGAAGGGAGATATGCAAAAATAATAGACTGTGGTGAAGGCAGCACTAAGGTCTCAGTGAATAGACACACAAAGGGTATGGACAGTTTACAAAAGAGAAATGATATATTAAATATGTATAATTTCATTTAGTAATCAGGGAGAGTGCAAATAAAAATGAGATGTAAAAAAATCTTTAAAATATAGACTAACGGCTCGGCTCCTGTAGTATGGTGGTTATGGCTCCAGCCACTTGCACTGAAGCTGGCAGGTTCGAACCTGGCCCGGGCAATGACAACTGCAACATAAAAATAGCCGGGCATTGTGGCGGGCGCCTGTAGTCCCAGCTACTTGGGAGGCTGAGTTAAGAGAATTGCCTAAGCCTAAGAGTTTCAGGTTGCTGTGAGTGTGACATAGTGAGACTTTGTCTCCAAATAAATAAATAAATAAAATATAGACTACGCTGGCATTCAAAAGCTGCATAGAGAAGAATATAAAGAACATGCTATACTAACCCTCCAACTTAAAAAGGAATTAAAAATATAGTTAAAGCTCCCTGTAAGCCCTTCTGTAGTTTCATTCCTGTCATTTCCCTAGAAACATTGTTCCAAATTTGGTAGTTTAACAAATTTGTCGTGTGGTCAAAAATGGTTTTAAAATGTTATTTATTAGTAGATAGAATACAATAGCACAGGCACTTCATTCACTGGTAGCAGGAAGGAGTTGAGCTAGAAAGAACCTTATTCTCTTTTCATCTGTCTCTGAATCTTGCGTTCCTTGAGACCCTTAAGTGTTCCCAGTGAAAGTGCCTTTTTGCTGGGGTCAGAGTGAACAGCACCAGCCTAGAGCTGTCATTCTGATAGCAGTTTCCTTTATCAACAGAAGTATCATTTACCTATAGAAGCACTGTCAGTGATATAGAAGGTTTAAGTTAATTTCAACAGCAGTTTTCTTGAACTGTGTATTTGATGTTCCACTGCAATATTATTAAAATAGGAGACTCAATATTGAAGAGCCTAATGCTTGAGTGGGGGAAGGGCAGCCAGCAAAGTGTGATTCTGGTTCCAGTAATATCACTTAATTGCTGTATGATTTGGTTTTTTATCCTCTCTCTGCCACAGTTCTTAAGGGAATCCCTTGTAGTTTGAAAGCACTTCTTAAGACTTAAGAAAGAAATTCTAGTCCTTAGGGAATCATTTGGCTATGCTGTCCCACACAGTAGCCACTGACCACATTGGACTCTTGAAATGTGGCTAGTCCAAATTGAGATGTGCTCTAAGCATAAAATGCACACTGGATTTTGAATACTTCATCAGAATGAATAAGTTGCATGTGTGGCCATGTTATATTCCTGTTGGAGTGCACTGGTCTAGGTCCGGGATGTGTAGAAGGTTAAACACCGTTGTATCACAGCATGGTCATTTAGACTTTTTATTTTTTCTGTGAAACAAAATGCCTTTTACAAGAGAGGCATGGTGGCTCACGCCCGCTGGATTCCTAATATTTAACAATGTCCATCTCTGAAGGGTGAGATTATGGAAGAGTTCTCTTTTGATTTGTTTTAGTGTATCTTGAACTTTTTTTTTTTCCACAATGAGTATCAGGAAAAGAATCTTGAAGAATTAAAGAAGGAAGATAGGTTAGGAATAGCCCTCAAAGAAGAAAATATTTGATAATTTTTTTTTCCCTGTTGATAATAATTTGAGTTCTCTGTAGGAGTATTTGATAGTTTTAAAACCATGAAGATTTATTTCATCTGAAGATGTTAAAAACACGTAAATGTCACTTAATATGTCCTTAAGTGATTAAAAAATTGATTTTAAAACCATAACATTTCACTTATTCCAGGTGTTAATGTTATTTTTTCTTTTTAATGACAAATGGACAGGTTGTGTAGAATATATTCTAATTTGTTTTTTTTTTTTTTTTTTTGAGACAGAGCCTCAAGCTGTCCCCCTGGGCAGAGTGCCGTGGCATTACAGCTCACAGCAACCTCCAACTCCTGGGCTCAAGCGAGTCTCCTGCCTCCGCCTCCCAAGTAGCTGGGACCACAGGTGCCTGCCACAATGCCCGGCTGTTTTTTGGTTGCAGCCATCATTGTTGTTTGGCGGGTCTGGGCTGGGGATTCAAACCCACCACCTTAGGTGTACGTGGCTGGCGCCTTAGCCGGTTGAGCTATAGGCGCCGAGCCATATATTCTAATTTGTATAGACAGAAGTGTGTTCACAAAGGATTTAATAGGTTTAAATTTAATGTCTGTTAAATAGGTTAAATTTATGGCTATTAAATCCTTAAAGTAGATTTAAGGAATTACACTGGTGATTTTTAGATCCACTGTAATATTTGCATATTTACTACATTTGAATATTTATGTGTCAGACCATTTTCTAAAGTATTATTAAACGTTTTATTTACTTAATTACATGAACCTCCTGTGGTTAGTGCCACTGTCGGCTTCTTATAGAGGAGGAAGTAGGTACAGAGGGGTTGTCTTCCAGGGTCGCACACTTAAGTGGGGAGCTGGGATTTGAGAAGTGGCAGCTGACTCCAAATCAAACTTTAACCAGAAAGCTGGTTTCTCCGGCATACACAGAAAGACTGTAGTATTTACTGAATCCTGGCTCCCTTCAAATGTTCATGCTACCTTTTTATTTAGTGGAAACAGGTTAAAATATTTACTCTTAGAGGAGTCTTCAGTAGTGAAGGGTGATATGATGGGGCGAGGTATTGGACAGTGAGAGGGAGAAGAGGAAGGAGAAGGTGAGGAACTCAGCTTCCTGACAGGTACAAGGAACCAGAGTTCCCAGTTCTCTCTGGTCGAGGATTTCTCCTGTTTTTAATTTGTGCTGGCGATGGTTGATATTAAACACAGGCATTTATGTGAGATATTTGACTAATATGAAGGGAAGCTTATTTTCTGGTTCATAAAGGGTATTTACGTCTGTTGAGCACCTGTTGTGTTCAGAGTTATTATGGGTATTTGTAGCAGTAAAAACAGAAGGGAATGGCTCAGCACCTGTGACTCAAGCAGCTAAGGCGCCAGCCACATACACCTGAGCTGGCGGGTTCGAATCCAGCCCAGGCCCGCCAAACAACAATGATGGCTGCAACAAAAAATAGCTGGGCGTTGTGGCAGGCGCCTGTAGTCCCAGCTACTTGGGAGGCAGAGGCAGGAGAATGGCTTGAGCCCAGGAGTTGGAGGTTGCTGTGAGCTGTTGATGCCACAGCACTCTACCCAGGGGGACAGCTTGAGGCTCTGTCTCAAAACAAACAACAACAAAAAAAACAGAAGGGAAAAGTGAAAACTGAAGATGAAAATGCACATCAGTTCTCTTTATAATAGACTGATTGAATCTATGATTTCTCCTCATAGATTTTAGTTTAATAAAGTTATTAAAATAAAAAAGTGAATATCAGTTGCAGTTCCTTGTTCCCCTTGTGGTCTTCTCTACAACACAGTTCTCTTGATGGAATATGCAGATGTATTTAATTTTGTGTGCGTAAATATTTATGTGACTCCTTTTGTACCAGCTAAAGGAACTCTCAGTGAAGATACTATCAGAGTGTTTCTGCATCAGATTGCAGCTGCCATGCGAATCCTGCACAGCAAAGGAATAATCCACAGAGATCTCAAACCGCAGAACATCTTGTTGTCTTATGCCAATCGCAGAAAGTCCAGTGTCAGTGGTATTCGCATCAAAATAGGTAAACAGCCATGCATTATTTCATGAAAAGGACACATGTGAGACACTGTATTTTTAGATAATTTTAGTTTAACTTTGTTAGAAAGATGGATTTTATTGATACAATTTGAAATTTTTATTGCGGTCAATGAGGTCTATTTAGACATGTGAGGCCTTTACATTAGCGGTAGCATTTGCTAAAGGTCAGGGCCATTGGGCTCATATCAGGAGCTCTAACTGTGAATCCTAGGAAGCAAATCCTGCTTCTCTCCTGAGGGAAGTTTACAGTAGTGTGGTGACTGGCAGCAAATTACACTGTTTACAGCTCACCACGACATAGGGATCAAAGTTCAGGCTTTGAAACTTTTCTTAGTGCTATTGCAGAATTATCTGAAACAGAACGTTAGTAAGGAAAAGCAGTTAAAATTCTGTGTCTGATGTCTGTATTTAGTGAAAGCTATATTAGTGAACCATTTATTGTAATCAGCACTTCACACATGGAGTCTGGTGCACCTCGGTTACCAGCCTTATGTTACTCACGCCATTGATCATTGTCTCTTAGCTGTTGAAATTATAGTAGCTACATTTTTCGTTGGTGGATAGTCTTATTCAATAAGGTGTTTATTTTTCACAGTTCTTTTTGTGCCTTTTTGGGTCTTAACGAGTTATGATCTATGTTAAAAGTGAGCACAGTTATCATTTGTCTTTCTAATTTTTATTTTGTGAAATAGCGGATTTTGGCTTTGCTCGTTACCTGCATAGTAACATGATGGCTGCTACCCTGTGTGGATCCCCGATGTACATGGTGAGTGAATACTTGCACCCTGTGTGTTCAAAGCATGGCACTATAAGTGCTGGGATTTAAGTATAATCCTCTTTTTCTAAGTAAGATGTGATTTTATATATAGTTTGAGCTGTTACTAAATTTTTTTTTTTGAGACAGAGTCTCTCTTTCTGTCACCCTTGGTAGAGTGCTATGGCATCATAGCTCACAGCAACCTCAAACTCCTGGGCTCAAGCGATACTGTTGCCTCTGTGCCCGGCTAGTCTCTCTATTTTTGGTGGAGACAGGGTTTCACTCTTGCTCAGGCTGGTCTGGAACTCCTGAGCTCAAGTGATCTACTCTCCTTAGCCTCCCAAAGTGCTGGGATTACAGGCATGAGCCACCACACCTGGCAACTAATGTTACTAATTATATTACCCATGAGGTTATAATGCAGATGTCTTTTGCTTTAGTGTAGTGGACTGTTAAAGTAAATCATTTTTGCCCATTTGTTTTTTTTTTTAATTTTTTTTTTAATTTAAACTTCCTGGATGATTTGTTTCTATTTTTTAAAAGATACATTATTATGGCACAAATAGCCTATTGGATTAAATTGAGAATAAAAATTTATGAAGTATAGTCTTGGTATGGTTGGTATGGTGTACTTTAGGAATTCTAAAAAGCTAAACCCCCTTTTGGGGCACTTCTTCAGCGATCAGATATGCTCATCTTTTGCTTGTTGTCTCTCTTGACAGGATCCTGGTATTGTAGACACTTTCCCCATCAGCTCACACTGAAAGCTGAAAGATCTTAGCATTTTTCTTTATCCTTTCACATAGAGGCTATGAAACTTCTAACCTAATGTGGAGTATGAAGCCTGGAAATGTGTTAATTCTAGAGCTTTGGAATTATGTGAAGTAAATAAATGAAGAGATTTCAGCTCTAAATTTAAAATAGGTTTATGTTCAACTAGAAATTTCTCTAATCTAAAATCAAGTTTGAGACTGGGTGTGATGGCTCATGCCTATAACCCTAGCCCTTTGAAAGGCTGAGGCAGGAAGATAGCTTTAGCTCAAGGAGCTTGAGACCAGCCTGAGCAAGAGTGAGACCCTATCGCTACTAAAAAATAGAAAAAACTAGCTAGATGTGGTGCATGCTACAGTCCCATCGACTTGGGAGAATAAGGCAGAAGGATTGCTTGAGTTTGAGATGGCTGTGAACTAGGCTAATGACATACACTCTAGTTGTCCAGGCTCTATTTTAAAAAAAATAAAAAAATAAAAAATATATAAATAAAATCAACTTTAAGATCAAGAACTAGTTATGGGTGGCGCTTGTGGCTCAGTGAGTAGGGCACTGGTCCCATATACGCCAGCGAGTAGGGCGCTGCCTCCCCTTAGGGTGGCAGGTTCGAACCCGGCCCCTACCAAACTACAACAAAAAAATAACCGGGCATTGTGGCGGGCGCCTGTAGTCCCAGGTACTTGGGAAGCTGAGGCAAGAGAATTGCCTACGCCCAGTCTCTAAAAAAAATAAAATAAAAAGGTTTTAAAACAATAGAAAAGCTGTAATACAAAGCATAATAATAAAAATTGTCCTCAAAGCAAAAACATTTCTCTGCTTTGTTAGAGTTATTTTCCTATCTTTCATTAACTGTTTTGTTTTTTTTTAAATGTACCATCAATCAGGACAAATGTTAAATGGAAATGTCAGTTATGCTTAAAGATAGTGAAATTTTATTTTCTAGGTATAACTTTCTTTTTTCAAAGAGATTGGCTCTTGTTATGTTACCCAGGCTGGTCTCAAACTCCTGGGTTCAAGTGATCCTCCTGCCTCAGTTCCAAGTAGTTGGGATTATCGGCATGCACCACCACATTGCCCAACTCCAGCATAACTTTTTTTTTTAAGACAATCTCATGATGTCACCCTTGATAGAGTGCTCTGGCATCACAGCTCACAGCAACCTCAAACTCTTGGGCATAAGCGATTCTCTTGCCTCAGCTTCCCCAGTAGCTGGGACTACAGGCGCCCACCACAATGCCTGGCTATTTTTTTATTGTGGTTGTTATTGTTTAGCTGGCCCAGGCAAGATTCGAACCTGCAAGCCTTGGTATATGTGGCTAGTGCAGTAACCACGGTGCTACGGGTGCTGAGACTCCAGCATGACATTTTTATTTATCGTACCTATAAATTTCTTATTGGGTCAACTTCTTTAATAATCAGCCAAAGCACGCAATTCTCAAGGCAGAACCAATTTGATACTCAAGTACAAAGTAATTTTTAAAATTATAAATGTTATTATACATAACAACATTATTATACATAAGCAACATTATAATCAAGGAAGTAGATTTGGGCCAGGAGCAGTGGCTCATGCCTGTAATCCCAACACTCTGGGAGGCTGAGGTCAGTGGAATGCCTGAGCTAGATTGAGACCCCATCTCTAAAAATAGCCAGGCATCAGGGCACCTGTAGTCCTAGCCACTCAGGAGGCTGAGGCAAGAGGATCACTGGAGCCCAGGAGTTTGAGGTTGCTGTGATGCCATGGCACCCTTCTGAGGGTAAAAAGTGAGACTGTAGATTTGGTATAGAAAAAGTTTTTGAGCTTTAATAATTAGTTTTGGCTTGATGCCTGTGGCTCAAGCAGCTAAGGCAGCAGCCACATACACCTGAGCTGGCAGGTTCAAATCCAGCCTAGGCCTGCCAAACAACAATGATGGCTGCAACCAAAAAATAGCCAGGAGTTGTGGCAGACACCTATAGTCCTAGCTACTTGGGAGGCAGAGGCAGGAGAATTGCTTAAGCCCAGGAGTTGGAGGTTGCTGTGAACTATGATGGCACAGCATTCTACCCAGGGCGACAGCTTGAGGCTCTGTCTCCAAAAAAAAAAAAAAAAAAACTAGTTTTGTTGGGTTTTCTTTGAGACAAGAGTCTCCACTTTGTCACTCTTAGTACAGTGTCATGATGTTACAGCTCACAGCAACCTCAAACTCTTGGGCTCAAGAAATTCTCTTGCTTCAGCCTCCCCAGAAGCTGAAACTACAGGAGCCTGCCACAACGCCTGGCTATTTTTAGAGATGGGGTCTTGCTCTTGCTCAGGCTGGTCTCAAACCTGCGAGCTCAAGCAATCCACCTGCCTCAGCCTCCCAGAGTGCTAGGATTACAGGCATGAGCCACTGTGCCCGGCTCTAATAACTAGTTCTTTTTTTTTTTTTTTTTTTTAAAAAAAAGGTTACATCATTTTATTTCTGACTGGGAAGTGACATAGGATTCAAACCCACATCTGTGAGACTCCTAAACCCACGTGTTCCACTGTATCCTGCAGAGTTAAATGTTCCATGGGAATGTAGGCTGGGAGAACTGATGGTTTATGAGACACCTTTCCTTATCATCAAATGGGATTATATGGTTTGGAAAGAAATGACTATCTTTTTTTTTTGTAGAGACAGAGTCTCACTTTCTTGTCCTCAGTAGAGTGCCGTGGCATCGCACAGCTCACAGCAACCTCCAACTCCTGGGCTTAGGCGATTCTCTTGCCTCAGCCTCCCGAGTAGCTGGGACTACAGGTGCCCACCACAATACCCGGCTATTTTTTTGTTGCAGTTTGGCCAGGGCTGGGTTTGAACCCGCCACCCTCGGTATATGGGGCTGGCGCCCTACTCACTGAGCCATAGGCGCTGTCCTAAAACCTTTTTAAATTACAGAAAAATATAGGAAATAATGTAGCAAACACCTGTGTCCCTACCACTCATATTTAACAAAGGTAATGTTTTGCCACATGTGCCTTGATCTTTTTTTAGAAAGGAAATATTTCAGAGGTAGCTCAGTCCTTTTTGTTCTTCTCCCTGATTCGTTGCTTGCTCTCTTACTCCCACACCCCCGAGGGGACCTCTGTCCAATAACTGATGTGTAGTTTTCTTTATTATTGTTTCACTACTTTCACTAAACTTTATATATCCATAATAATGTGGCTACAACTTGCTTCTTTTTATACATTGTTACTGAGATTTACCGGTGAATCTACATAGTAATGTAATTCTAAGTTCATTACAGTATCGTTTGATTAGAGAAATAGCACAATGTGTTAAGTTTTATTTTGGTAGTTTTTAGGAGGTGACCATTACCAGTTAATATCTACTTACTGATTACGTTATGCATATCTCTTGAATTTGTTACACCCAGGCTCCTGAGGTTATTATGTCTCAACATTATGATGCCAAGGCAGACTTGTGGAGCATAGGAACAGTGATCTATCAGTGCCTCGTAGGAAAGCCACCTTTTCAGGTAACCTGACTTTTTTCTTATGTCCTCAGTTTGAGGATCTTCTCATTTTACAGTTGCCTTCGACTTGTAAAATGAGTACTTTGGGCTTGGCGCCTGTGGCTCAAGTGGCTAAAGCACCAGCCATGTACACCTGAGCTGGTGGGTTTGAATGTAGCCTGGACTCGCCAAACAACAATTATGGCTGCAACCCCAAAATTGCCGGGTGTTGTGGCAGGGGCCTCTAGTCCAGCTACTTGGGAGGCGGAGGCAGGAGAATTGCTTGAGCCCAGGAGTTAGAGGTTGCTGTGAGCTGTGATGCCACGGTACTCTACCCAGGGGGACAGGTTGAGGCTCTGTCTCAACAACAACAACAAAAAGAATACTTTGAAAGCAGTGTTTTTGCTCCTTTTTGACTTACCTTCATTTTGTTACAGGCAAAAATTGCTATAGTGAGTCAGAATATCTTTTGCTTTTTTCCTCTTATCTGCCTGTTCTTTCTGGTGGACTTCCATGAAGCCTGTTTTGCAGGGTAGTGAAAACTAACTAGGGTCAGAACTATCCTGATGGGAAATGGGACTGAACAGTTACATCAGCACTTCTGTTTAGCCTGGTTCTTGGGTCCCGGAATCCACTTGAGGTCTGGGGCTTGTCTAGGGAGATCACTGGAGACTGTGTCTCCATCTCTTACCCCTGACACTGCTGGATGAGAGAGAGGTGATTATTTGAAAATTAATTTGGGTCTTTCCTCCTCTCCTCTCACCTAACATCCTGTCAAAAGGTGGCCCTGTAGAGTATAATCATGATGGTTTATTTTGAGTTTATATTGCCACGTTATAATTTTTTGGTTACAAGAAAGATCTTTTAATCCAAAAACTGGAACAAAGTGAAATTATTTGCCCAAGAGGGTATTTAAAAAAATTAGATGACAGATCTAGGTTAAATACTTAAGTCTCCCAATTTAGTGTGTAGAGGAGGCTTCACTAATTTGGCAGCTCTTGATAAGGATTCTACCTGTTGCTATGGAGAGGCTGAATTAGCAGCAGTACACAAAGTTCTTCCCTTTGAATTCCTTTAAGGTCCTAAGGTAAAATACACCTGGATTTTATACAATGTAATGTACCTATTGGGTAGGCCGTGTAACCTGGTGGCTTTAGGACAATTTTTATCACTATGTTTTGCACTTTTTTAAATTACAGGTCCTTTTCTGAGTTTCAGGTCCCTCTGAGGGTCTGGCCTTAGAAAAGATGCATCATACTCAGATATACAGAATTTTCACACAGTTTCATAGTTACTGTTGCTTTTCTAATGCCCAGCTATGGTTCATTCAGCAGTCCACGTCTTTCAAGTTCAGAATCTCTATTGTATAGCAAGAATATGAGTGTCAATCACATGATTTGGAAGTTTTGCCCCATTGTGTAGGAAATTAAACCTTTTTTTTGTTTTGTTTTTTTACTAGGCCAATAGTCCTCAAGACTTAAGGATGTTTTATGAAAAAAACAGGAGCTTAATGCCTAGGTATGTGTTTAGATTACACTGGGTGAGCACAGTGCTCTTTGTTGGAACTCTGTGTATTGTATCCTTCCATTATTGATCCCTTTTTCTGTTGACAGAAATGTGAGAGCATTTGTTAGAATAGGAATCAGAAAATGACCACTAAGGACCTAAGGACCAGGGTAGTACTGTGCCATTTTCTTTCTTTTTTAAAATGTAAAGTTAAAGTAAAATTATAGAAGTTACATGTATTCCTTTTGTGGGGCAATGTAAACAGAATAGATGTACAGAAAGTAGAAAATAAATTTTCTGCTAGGCTTTGATCTTTTATTAGGAATAACAAGAGTTTGCTTTGTATCTTTCCAGATTTTTTTTGGTGGGAGTTCTTTATACATGTTTGATTCCTTCTTTTTTTTTGTTTTTCTGTGCTGATTGTGCTTTGTAAGAGTGCCTGTTTATGTGTATGTTTATACACCTATGTGTACTTTAAACAAATTACATCATACTTTGTGAATTGTTCTGCAACTTTTATTTTTTACTCATAGATAATATTCAGTGACAAGGAACTGCTGCATTCTTTTGAATGGCTATGTAAAGTCTTGTAGTTAGAAGTATCATATTTTATTTAATCAGATCTCTGTTCTCACTTTTTTTTTTTTTTGGAGACAGAATCTCATTATGTCACCCTTGGTAGAGTGTCATGGAGTCATATCTCACTCACAGCAACCTCAAACTCTTGGGCTTAAGCAATTCTCTTGCCTCAGCCTCCCAAGTAGCTGGGACTACAGGTACCCACCTGGCTTTTTTTTGGTTGCGGTTGTCATTGTTGTTTGGCAGGCTCCAGCTGGGCTCAAACCCTCCAGCCTTGGTTTATGTGGCTTGCCCCCTACCCACTGAGCTATGGGTGCTGCCACTGTTTTCACTTTTTGATTACTACAAACAAGATTTAGTGAAGAGTGTGTGTGTATGTGTACCTTTATGCATGTGTGCATTTCTTTAGGATGGACCTCTAGAAATGAAATTGCTAGACTGAGCATTACGCTTTCCAAATAGGCTGCCCCAGTTAATACAGCAGGATAAGAGAGTGTGCCTTTCCCCTCATTTTTACCAAAAAGGAATGTTATCAGATTGGAAGCCTTTGGAGGTGAAGCAGTCAGCTATTAATTTCATATGTATTTTTTTTGTTAGTGAAATTGGCTCCTTTTTTACCTAGTATCTATTTGTACTTTATACTCTGTAAGTTGTAAATTCCTATCATTAAACTCATTTCTCTGTTACCTTGTTGTTTTCATCTTGGATGTTAGGAAGTTGTATTATTTCTCATTTGTATTTATTCAAGTTCTGCCCTTTTCTGCACAGAATTGGAGGTGGCTGTTTTTTTGATAGTGAACTTTATAGCAACTATTATGCAAAGTTGGAATTATGTTAAGATCATCTGGCTTGGGAAATGTACTCCTGCAGATACTAAAGCCGATAATAATAAGCAAAATATAGGAATCTTCTCAAATTCAGTGCTCTTTCTTTAAAGTATGAGGCTTACCATGGTCTTCTTGGTATAAATGTAGTACAGTAGAACCTCCGTAGTTGACCATCTCCCTGCCTTGACCACCTCTTTAAGTTGACCTACTTCTCACAGATTGACATGCCCCACATGGAAACATCAGCACAATAGGCCTAGTTCCCTGGGTTGACCACCTCCATATGTTGACCAGTGTATCACAGTCTCTTGGGTGGTCAACTTACAGAGGTTCTACTGTATTTGTGAAAACTTCATATACACTTTCATTTATCATACTGAATGTAAAAGTAATGTAGTTAGTACATACAGAGGGTGCCAAAAAGTACCTACATTTTAAGAAAGGAAAAAACTGTGTTAAAATTATAATATTCAAGTCATGTTTGACTTCTGCAATTATAAGGGATACCAGATACAATATACAAGATAACAAACATTATCACTACAGATTGAGTGTTACAGTTTTAACACAGCTTTTTCCTTTCTTAAAATTTGTATACATATTTTTCACACACTCTGTATAAACTCACCACTGATGTTGTTTTGGTGTTTTTTTTCCTTTCCCTCAGTATTCCCAGGGAAACGTCACCTTATCTGGCTAATCTTCTTTTGGGTTTGCTTCAGAGAAACCAAAAAGATAGAATGGATTTTGGTAAGAAATTGTTTCCAATTTTGCATGTTTGTCTGATTTTATTTTTATATATGCTGAAAAGATTTTTTAAAGATACTTATAGAGATTTTAGAAGAAAATTAAGTCAATTTCATTTTTTTCTTTAATTCCTTCACTGTTTTTGAAATGTTCATTGAATGCTTATTATTATGTTCTAGGCATTGGAGATAGAATAATAAAGTCTCTTCTTGTAGCATATATTCTAGTGGGAGAGACCCAATAAATAATTTATAAACTATAATTTCATGTTATATTAGAAAGAGCTGTAAACTCTGGGGAAGAATAAAGGTGGAAGAGAAATGGAGGTGGAGGTAGGGATTGAAATAAGGCAGTCAGGTGAACTCTTCACTGAGAAAATGACATTCAGACAAAGACTTGATGGCCATGCAGTGAGAATGAGCCCCATGGATGTCTGGGAAGAGCTCTTCAGGCAGAGCGAATAGCTAGGACAGATGTTGAGAGCTGGGAGCATACATGTAAGCTTTTTTTTTTTTTTTTTTTGGCTGGGGCTGGGTTTGAACCTGCCACCTCCAGTATATGGAGCTGGCGCCCTATAGGTTCTTTGAACCACAGGCACCACCCCATACACATAAGCTTAAGGGGCAACCGGAAGGCCAGTTAAAGACTTGCAGTTTTCCTCAAAGTGTAATGAGAGCCGTTGGAGTGTTTTGAGCAGAGGAAAAATGATCTGACTAATGTTTTATAAAGGATCAGTCTGGCTTGCTTCTTGAAAATAGACTATACTATTTATTGAGTTATTTTCTTAATGATTGCTGTAAGGATTACAATATGCTTAATTTATCACTGTCTATATAAATATTAGTTGTATATCATTAAAACATAGAAACATGGGGTGGTGCCTGTGGCTCAGTGAGTAGGGCACTGTCCCCATATACCAAGGGTGGTGGGTTCGAACCTGGCCCTGGCCAAACTGCCACAAAAAATAGCCGGGTGTTGTGGCAGGCACCTGTGGTCCTAGCTATTTGGGAGGCTGAGGCAAGAGAATCACCTAAGCCTGGGAGTTGGAGGTTGCTGTGAGCTGTGACACCATAGCACTACTGAGGGGGACAAAATGAAACTCTGTCTCAAACAAAATAAAACAAAAACAACATAGAAATGTTTTCTTCCAATAGAGCTTTATTCCTTCCTCCCTTTTTGCATTATACACATATATTGTGTCTGTATCGTAATCTCAGTGATACAGTGTTAGCTTTTGCTTTGTACAATCTTAGGTCTTTTTAAAAAGTTTGGAGAAGATACACAGCTATGATTTAATAATAAAAAAAAAAGTTCAGAGAAGAAAGGAGAAAAGATGTATTTCTAGGGTCTATGTCAGCCTGTACATTCACCATTGCTGGTGTTCTTTTCTTCTTATAGATTCATGTGACTGTTCGGTGTCATTTTTGAATCTAGTAAAATTCCATTCTTCTTCCTTTGTGCTGTCATTGTCTTATGTATTATATGGTCTGTGCTTGATGATGTCCCACAGCTCTCTAAGACTGTTCACTTTTCCATATTTTTTTCTTTCAGTTCTTCAGATTGGAAGTGTCTTTTGGTCTGATTTCAGGCTTGTGGGTTGTTTCTTTTGGAAGTGTAAATCTGATGCTGAGCTCCTCTAGTGAAGCTTTCATTCAGTTATTGAACTTTTCAAGTCCAGAATGTGCCTCCCTCCTTCCCTTCCTTTCTTCCTTCTTCCCTCCGCTCCTTTTTCCTCCCCTTCCTTTTCTTCCTTTTCTTTCTTTTTTTGTTGAGACAGTCTCACTCCATCCCCTTGAGTAGAGTGCTGTGGTGTCAACCTAGCTCTCAGCAACCTCATATTTTTAGGCCCAAGTAATCTTCTTGCCTCAGCCTCTCAAGTAGCTGGGACTAAGGTACCTGCTACAATGCCAGGCTAAGTTTTTCAACTTTTTTTTTTCTTTGAGACAAAGCCTCAAGCTGTCGCCTTGAGTAGAGTGCTGTGGCATCACAGCTCACAGCAACTTCCGACTCCTGGGCTCAAGCAATTCTCTTGCCTCAGCCTCCCAAGTAGCTGCGACCAAAGGCATTTGCCATGATGCCTGGCCATTTTTTGGCTACCGCCATTGTTATTTGGCCGGCCCGGGCTGGATTCGAACCCGCCAGCTCCAGTATATGTGGCTGGCGCCTTGGCCG
This sequence comes from Otolemur garnettii, assembly GCF_000181295.1. Classification (NCBI taxonomy): domain Eukaryota; kingdom Metazoa; phylum Chordata; class Mammalia; order Primates; family Galagidae; genus Otolemur; species Otolemur garnettii. The sequence goes on along the minus strand of NW_003852441.1, from coordinate 2,043,412 downwards.
CTTGAATTACAGGTGCCGAGCCAGTTTTTCAATTTTTTTTTAGTAGAGACAGGGTCTCCCTACTGCTCAGGCTGGTCTTAAACTCCTGAGCTCAAGCAGTCCACCCACCTCAGCCTCCCAGAGTGTTAGGATTCCACACTCTGAGCCCAGCCTTCTTTCCTAACTTAGATACTAAGATAGTTATTACAGCATCGTTAAGGAATGGGTCAGGATTATTGCTATGGAGATAAGTACAAAAAATTTCAGAGCAAAAAAAATTAGAAGTAAAAAGTCAGAGCTAGAGTGAACAGACAGTGCTTAAAATGCATCCACTGGTTAATGTAATTCCAGATGCTAATAGTTTTAGCGATAGCAGGTAATCCTTGTACACTTACACACAGATTTTTTTCAGCCCGGTGTGGATTGGAAATATAATATATGTGGGTTTGAAACCTATATATACACAGAGCTGATTGTAGGACTTCATTAGAGGGGAATTGGGTGTGTGTGGGTGGTTCTGGAGCCAATTGCTCATGTGTACCAAGGGACTTCAGAAAATGTAAAGACATCTTATGCTGTGGTCCACATACCTAACAGATACATACTCAATATGAAAGTTTGAGATATACAAAAATCAAGAAACATAAAATCTCTGTGGACTGTGCTGGAAGCCCTCCCAGCAACACTGGTAAGCCAAGCAAGTTGAAACTTTCACTGATGAATCAAAAAGGAACCCTGTGTTTCTTGGAACTGAAATAATGGATCGTGCCATAGTCTGTCACAAACCTTTCGTAGTGCTTGGGCGCTGTGGTTTATGCCTGTAATCCTAGCATTCTGAGAGGCCAACATGGGTGGATTTCTTGAGTTCAGGAGTTTGAGAAAAGCAGGACCCCATCTGTACTACAAAGAGAAAAATGAGCCAGGTGTTGTGGCAGGCACCTGTAGTTCCAGCTACTTGAGAGGCTGAGGCAAGAGGACGGCTTGAGCCCAGAAGTTTGAAGTTGCTGTGAGCTGTGACATCACAGCACTCTAACCAGGACACAGGATGAGACTCTGTCTCAAAAATAATAATACTGATAATAATAAAGATCAAAATAAATAATTAAGGTCAGGCACAGTGGCTTACACCTGCAATCTTAGTACTGTAGGAGGCCAAGGCAGGTGGATCACTTGAGCTTTCAAGTTTGAGACAAGCCTAAGCAAAAAGCAAGACTCTATCTCTAATAAAAATAGAAAAAACTATTTTCTGTAAAATAGAAAGGAAGGTAGCTTGAGCCCAAGAGTTGGCGGTTGCTATGAGCTTTGATGATACTACAGTACTCTACCCAGGACAACAGCTTGAGACTCTGTCTAAAAAAAAAAAAAAATAAGGCACATCTGTGGCTCAAGGAGTAGGGCACTGGCCCCATATACTGGAGGTAGTGGGTTCAAACCTGGCTTGGCCAAAAGAAAAAAAAAAAAGTAAGGTGGTGCCAGTAGCTCCAGTGGGTAAGGGAGCCAGCCACATACACCTAGGGTGGCTGGTTCAAACCCAGCCTGGGTCTGCTGAGCAACAATGACAACTGCAGCCAAAAAATAGGCGGGCATGGTGGTGGGCGCCTGTAGTCCCAGCTACTTGGGAGGCTGAGGCAAGAGGATCGCTTGAGCCCTGGAGTTGGAGGTTGCTGTGAGCTGTGATGCCACAGTACTTTACCCAGGGCCACAGCTTGAGACTCTGTCTCAAAAATAAATAAATAAATAAATAAATAGGGCAGTGCTTATAGCTCAGTGGCTAGGGCACTACCCACACAGCAAGGATGGCAGTTTCAAGCCTGGCCCAGGCAAACAATAACAACAACAACAACAAAAACGGGCATTGTGGTGGGCGTCTGTAGTCCCAGCTACTCAGGAGGCTAAGGCAAGAGAATCACTTAAGCCCAAGAGTTTGAGGTTGCTGTGAGCTGTGATGCCACAGCAGTCTATTGAGGGCAACATAGTGAGACTCTCGTCTCAAAAAATAACTAAATAATAATTAGATAAAAGGTTAAACACGGACATTCAGTGCAAATATTCACCACAGCACGCATCCAGAAACATAAATGTTAAGGGAAAAAGTAATTTTTTTTTTTTTGTTTACTACCTTGGAATCTAAATATATTTTTGAGTGACTTTAGAGAGGAGGCTTAGCAAGTGGGGATTTGGCAGTCTCTTCAAGAAGATCATTATTTCAGCGGTTCAAAACTCTGTAACTTTAATTTCTGAGTACTTTAAAAACTCATGTTGAAGGATATAAACAAATTCCTGAGTTTACTGACTTTGTGTTGCCAAGAAGAGGTAGTTGAATTAGTGGAAAGAGAGTAGAAATTTAAAGTTATAAATGTGAAAAAAATTGCATGTGTAAGTGGAAAAGGATTTGGCCAGAATATATTTTTAAATTATTAAATAAGCGTAGTTAAGGAATTGTTATATATTTCTCCTAATATCATCTGTTACTTTCATTAAGATCAGGAGCAAACTTAACATTTCCAAGATGTATCAGCCTGAGCAAGAGTGAGACCTCCTATCTAGAAATAGCCGGGCATTGTGGTGGGTGCCTGTAGCCCCAGCTACTCGGGAGGCTGAGGCAAGAGAATCACTTAAGCCCGAGTTTGAGGTTGCTATGAGTTGTGACGTCCCAACACTCTCCCCAGGGGTGACAAAGTAAGGTACTATCTCAAAAAAAAAAAAAAAAAATTTCCAAGATGTGTGCCAAAATCCGAATGCAAATTTAGTTTCCCTGGGTCCACTGGGTCACACACTTTCTGAATACATATTCTTCTGTTTATTTTAAACGATCTGTTTGAATTGAATTTTATATTTAGTCTCTTCTGTTTTGTCTCCAAAATTGCTCTCATTATTCCCCTAATTTTTTTAATGCTCCTTTTTAAATAATTTTTGCACTGTAGTAAAATGCACAAAGCATAAAATTTACTGTGTTAGCCATTTTTGAGTATGCAGTTCACTGGTATTAACATTCCTAGTGCCTCTACTATACTCCCCAAGTCCTCTTCATTTATTGTAAATTCCTAGATATAATATAATTTATCATTTGGAGAAGTTTCCTGCTTTCCTCAGGCTGTCATAACTAGATAAAATGAAGGAAATGTGAAAAACAAAAGATATTTCTTGAACCACTATGAGGTGGGAAGGGCACTATTCTCAAATGGTAGTTGAATCAATTCTCTGAAGCTTTTGGTTTTCTCAGATTCTCGAGTTAGAAGGAAAAGGCGCACGTATCTAAACCAGTGCCAGGAGAAGTATGGTCAGGGATCCTGGTACTGTGGAAGGTGACTTGTATAGCAAGCACAGAAATAGAGAAAAGTGGGTAGTTTGCCAATGGCCAAATTCCTGATTATCTGCAGAGAAGTTCCCAGAGCCTCAGGCTTTCTCCAGGTATTTTCAGTTCTTTGACCAGTAGATCTGGAATGGAAGAAAGGAAAAGAAAAAATGCCTAGAATCCTACAAGGAAGGAAGGCCCTTAGCCTCAGTGTAGGTTTGGGGAAAGTTTCACGTGGTGACCTTTTGTGAACAGGCACTCTGTGGCAGATCAGCTTTCACCAGGGCTTTGGGAAACAGCTACCATGACCTAGAGGCGTCTTTCTGAGGTTTTTAGACTGTTCTTTCTTTCTTTCTTTTTTTTTTTTTTTGAGACAGTCTTACTCTGTTGCCCCGACCAGAGTGCCCTGGCATCATCTTAGCTCGCTGCAACCTCAAACTTAGGGGCTCAAGCAGTCTTCCTGCCTCAGCCTTCTGAGTAGCTGGGACTGCAAACACCCACTACCATGCCCAGATAATTTTTCTGTTTTTAGTAGAGATGGGTCTTGCTCTTACTTGGGCAGGTCCCAAACTGCTGACCTCAAGTGATCCTCCCACCTCAGCTTCCCAGAATGGTAGAATTAGGGCCAAGCGAGGTGGCTCACACCTGTAATCCTAGTATTTGGGAGGCCGAGGTGGGTGGATCACCTGAGTTCACAAGTTTGAGACCAACCTGAACAAGAGTGAGACCCCATCTCTAAAAATAGGTGGGCATTGTGGCAAGTACCTATAGTCCCAGCTATTTAGGAGGCTGAGACAAGAGAATTGCTTAAGCCCAAGAGTTTGAGGTTTCTGTGAGCTGTGACATCAGAGCACTCTACCGAGGGTGACAAGTGAGATTCTGTCTCAAAAAGAAAGGAAGAATTCTAGGCATCTGCCATTATGCCTAGCCAGAGTTTTAGATTATTTATTTATTTATTTGTTTGAGGTAGAGTTTGACTGTTGCCCTTAGTAGAGTACATTGGGTCACAGCTCACAGCAACTTCAAACTCTTAGGCTCAAGCAATTCTCTTGCCTCAGCCTCCCAAGTAGCTGGGACTACA
>NW_003852441.1:2035740-2038791 GCF_000181295.1 Otolemur garnettii | reverse complement strand
GATAGAGTCTTAAGCTGTTGCCCTGAGCAGAGTGCCATGGCTCATGTCAACATCCAACTTGGGCTCAAGTGATCCTCTTGCCTAAGTTTTCTATTTTTAGTATAGATGGGGGCTCACTTTTGCTCAGGCTGGTCTTGAACTTGTGGACTCAAGCATTCCACCCTCTTTGGCCTCCCAGAGTGCTGGGATTACAGGTGTGAGCCACCACACCTGGCCTAATAATTCCCTTCTAAGCCAGTGGTTCTCAGGTCGCAACCCACAGGAACTGTATCAAAGGGTCGCAGCATTAGGAAGGTCGAGAACCACTGTTCTAAGCATTCTAACTTAACCACAGTCTGTCTTCAAATAATTTTTAACCACTTTGTGTGTAATTAAAAGTACATAAAACACTTAGTATTATAGAGATTTTCTAGTTCTGGTTTTGAAAGAACACTGAAATTACTTAGATTTTAGCTCCCTTTGGAGGATAGTTTGACCTGTTATTAATCTTATGTAAAAAATTGTTCTTTTCAATAAGATTTTTATCAGTCTTAGAAACAGCAAGACACAAAAATGCTTATCAAATTCACCCTGATCTTACTGTTTTTAGGGGAAAAAGTGCTTGATTTTTCCTATAGTAACAGTTGTAATACTAATAGAGATTTGCAAAAACTTACCCCAGAATTTTGGTTTGTTAATGTGTAATATGGAAATCCACATAGGCCTTTAAGATAGACTGGAATTCAGATTCTAATTCCTCATCTTACTTGCTCTTTGACATTGGACTAGATACGTGACCTTTGTGTGGTTTCAGTTTCCTCACCCTTGCAAGGAAGATACCACCACCTTGCATAAAGTCTGTGAAATTCAAATGAGGAACGGGTGTGTGAAGCACCTAGTGTTTGTTGTCTTAGTCAATGTCAAGTCCTCAATGGACTTTAGCTCTAATTGTTTCCTATAGGCGAAAAGATGAAATAGTCTACATGTCTATTTACTTAAAGTTTTGTGAAGTTGGAATAAACTTCAATTCATGGAGGAAACATTTTTACCTTTCAGAGGGAGAAATTAAATTGAGAGTACTCTGAACCATGAGAAATATGCTTCAATACTTAAATAACACATTGTGGATAATAGTTATAAAATTATAAATATATTAAGTATAGTTTTTATCCCTTAGCAGTTGATTCAGAAGATGGTTTCAGAGTAGTTGCATTCAATGTAGTGTCTTTATTTATATCTTTTGTTTTATTCCCTACTATGTCCTTTGTAAAAACCAACATAAAAAAATTCTATGTTAGTATATATTAATTTTTGTTCTAAAGAAGTTCTAATGGGCCAGGCTCAGTGGCTCATGCCTATAATCCTAGCACTCTGGGAGGCTGAGACAGGTAGATTGCCTTAACTCACAGGTTCAAGACCAGCCTGAGTGAGAGCGAGACCTTGTATCTAAAAATAGCCAGGCATTGTGACAGGCACCTCTGGTCCCACCTACTTGCAGGCTGAAGCAAGAATTGCTTAATCCCACGAGTTGGAGGTTGCTATGAACCATGACACTATGGCACTCTACCCAGGTGACAGAGTGAGACTCTAAGTAAGATCTAATGTAGAAAATTCATGTTTCTTTTCAAAACTCTCCACATCTGTGTTCCTTAGTAAGTCTTGGGACTGATATTTACTCTGAGAGATTTTTCTTTTTCTTTCTTTCTTTTTTTTTTTTTTTTTTTTGAGAGAGTGTCTTAGTTTGTCACCCTCGGTAGAGTGCTGTGGTTTCATAGCTCACTGCAACCTCAGACTCTGGGCTCAAGCGATTCTTTTATCTCAGCCTTCCAAGTGGCTGAGGTTACAGGCACCTGTTACAATGCCTCGCTATTTTTAGAGGTGGGGTCTCAATCTCAGGCAGGTCTTCTCCCAGAGTGTTGGGATTACAGACAGGCACGAGCCACCATGCCCAGCCTTACTGAGAGAAATTTTAAGTATTTATTTTAGTGAAATTCACACAGTCCCTCAGGGTAGAAGATTACATAGACTAACCCTGAGTTAAACTCATTCTTGATCTTGTATTTTTAATTAATTTATTTTATTTTTATGGTTATTTATTTATTTTTTTGAGACAGAGTCTCACTATGTCACCCTTGGTAGAGTGCTGTGGTGTCACAGCTCACGGCAACTTCAACTCTTGGGTTTAAGTGATTCTCTTGCCTCCGCCTCCCAAGTAGCTGGGACTATAGGCGCCCACCACAGCACCCAGCTATTTTTTTGTTATAGTTGTCATTGTTGTTTAGGTTTGAATCCGCCATCCCTGGTGTGTGTGGCTGGCCCCCTAACTGCTAAGCTATAGGCTCTGAGCCTTATTAACTGATTTAAATACCCTTGTTGGTATTGTGCCTACCCTGTGAAATTCAGAGTCAAAGGTACATAAAAGCCTATGTACCTAATTATAAATGAAACTGTCTTTGTGGTTTTCTTTTTTTTTTTGCAGTTTTTGGCCAGGGCTGAGTTTGAACCTGCCACCTCCAGCATATGGGGCCAGCACCCTAACCTTGAGCCACAGGCACTGCCCTGTCTTTGTGGTTTTCAGAAAAGATTACGAAATACATTAAACATACAGAAAATTAGGGAGAGTAAGATAATGATCTACCTTTATTTATTTTTGTCATTAGCAGCCTTATTGTATATCCACCTTGGTGGATAGCTTAAATTAAATTGTTTTTTAAAAATTGTGAAACCAACTTTAAGAATACTTTTTCTGGGACAGAGGGGATAGCATTCATTGTATAAATCAGCTGCCTCTGGCTGGGCGTGGTGGCTCACACCTATAATCCTAGCACTCTGGGAAGCTAAGGCAGGTGGATTGCCTGAGCTCATGGATCTGAAACCAGCCTGAGCCAGAGCAAGACCCCCATCTCTAAAAATAGCCTGGGCATTGTGACGGGCGCCTGTAGGCACAGCTCCTCAGGAGGCTAAGGCAAGAGAATTGCTTAAGCCCAACAATTTGAGATTGCTCTGAGCAATGACACCACAGCACTCTACTGAGGACAACAAAGTGAGACTCTGTCTAAAAAAAAAAAAAAA
>NW_003852441.1:2032001-2035445 GCF_000181295.1 Otolemur garnettii | reverse complement strand
AAAAAAAAAAAAAAAAAACAATAACCATAGTTAAAATATGTGCTTAGCAGGGGCTGGTGGTCAGTTTTTATGTGGGGCTGTCTACATAAGAGTGTCCCACAATAGAGAGTATGTCTATATAAATAGCCTCAGAGTGTACTGTGTTGGTGATAAATGTTTTTAAAATTTACAATTATTAAAATTTTTTATTAGAAATTATAATCAATTTTATAGATATTTATAAGAAAGAATTTGCTTTTACACTGAAAGGAAGCAGAAGGTGTAGAAAGAAGTTAATAATTCCTTGTGATCTCAAAGGTATTATGTTGAATGCATTGAGAAGATCAACTTATTAGTGTCTGTTTAAAGATTGCATTCTCATTTTTCATTACAGAGACATTTTTTAGCCATCCTTTCCTTGAGCAAGTTCCAGTAAAAAAATGTGAGTACCCATTTTTTGAATTTTTATTTAAAGAATAAATGTAAAGCCAGGTGTGGTGGCTCATACCTATTAATCCTAGCACTCTGGGAGGCTGAGGCAGATAGATCACCTGAGCTCAGGAGCTCCAGACAAGCCTGGGCAAGGGTGAGACCCTGTCTCCAGTAAAAATAGAAAAACTAACCAAATGTTATGGTGGGCACCGGTAGTCCCAGCTTACTCAGGGAGGTTGAGGCAAGAGGATTGCTTGAGGTTGCTGTGAGCTAGGCTGAGGCCATGGCACTCTAGCCTGGAGCAGCAGAGTGAGATTCTTTAGTAAATAAATAAGTTAAATAATAGATAAATGCAAACTTAAGAAAAATTAGTATTTTTTTTAATTGTTTGGTTCCATTTGTATACAGTGTGCATAATCAGTAAATGCAGATAGACAGAACATGGTGGATGATGGCCAGGGACTGGGGGAGAGAATACGGATTGAGTGCTAAGGAAAAATTAGTATTTTATATTATAAAATTATTTTTTTACTGTGCTTTTCTAGATTTCTTAGATACCTGTTATTGTGTTTGATATCAGCCCATTTTCCTTCTAAATCTAAGTTGAAAGGCTGGGCAAGGTAGCTCACGTCTGTAATCCTAGCACTCTGGGAGGCCAAGGAGGGCCGAGGAGCTTGAGCTCACGAGTTTGAGACCAGCCTGAGCAACAGTGAGACTCCATCTCTACTAGAAATAGAAAGACTGAGGCAAGAGGATTGCTTAAGCACAAGAGTTGGAGGTTGCTGTGAGCTATGACGCTACAGCACTCTACCCAGGGTGACAGCTTGAGACTCTGTCTCAGAAAAAAAAAAAAATCGAAGTTGAAATAGTTTTAGTAGGGTGGTCCCGGTGGCTCAGTGGGTGGGGCGCTGGCCCCATATACAGAACCCAGCCACAGGCAAACTGTAACCAAAAATAGCTGGGCGCCTATTATCCCAGCTACTTGGGAGGCTAAGGCAAGAGAATCACCTAAACCCAGGAGCTGGAGGTTGCTGTGAGCTATGATGCCGTGGCACTCTACCAAGGGTGATAAAGTGAGACTCTGTCTCTAAAAAAAAAAAAGAAAGAAAGAAAAGAAAAAGGAAACAGTTTTAGTAATTGCTGCATTTTTCATAATTTTTTTCCCCACCAGAATGTGTAGGTCAAAAGCAAATGCAAATTTACTGGCCACCACACCTGGCTAGATTTTCTGTTGTTACTAGAGACAGGGTCAGGCTTTAGTCCAGCTGCTCTTGAACTCCGGAGCTCAAGTGATCCTCCCAGAGTGCTGGGATTACAGGTATGTGAGCCATGGTGTTTACCGGTAAATTCAAATTTTTGATCATACAGTTTGGGGAGGTTTTTGTTTTTTCTTTTTCTTCCCCTCCTCCTCCTCCTTTTTTTTTTTTTTTTTTTTTAAATTTTAATAGAGACACAAGAATCTTACTATATTACCTAGGCTGGTCTGGAACTCCTGGCCTCAGGCAGTTATCCTGCTTCAGATTCCCAAATACCTGGGATGCCGGCACGAGCCACTGTTTCTTGTTTTAGAGATGAAGCTTTTCTATTAGGCAGAGCATATAGCTCTTTGTGTTTCCTCCACCAGCTTGCCCAGTACCAGTGCCTGTGTACGCTGGCTCTGTCTCTGCAAGTTCCTGTGGCAGCTCTCCATCCTGTCGTTTTGCTTCTCCACCAGTAAGTTCTAATTTTATTAAAAAATAACTTCAGAATTAGTGCTGTTGCATCTGTTCACAGATGGAGCCTGCAGTTACATTCTGGATCCTCTTTTAATGTGTAGTATTTACTAATGCAGCTGCGGTTTGGGAGAGAGGGCATTACAGCTGGGTCAAATGGACCTGCATTTGGACCTCTGTCTATTTAACTGTAATCTTCAGCAAGAGATACCACCTCTCTATGCCATTTTCTCTGAATAGTGAGTATAGTACTGTAACCTTTTTTTACGCCCTGTAAGGTTTTGGTGATGATACTTGTAAACAAAGAGTATTCATTACAAGTGGGTAGGCAGTAAATATTTATTTTACGTGAATGCTGTGTACCTCACCTCAGGGTTCTTTTTTCTAAACACTCAGTTGGTACTAAACCTGGGATATTTTTTGTACTTAGGATTTCCTCTGATGGAGGAGTGGCCTCTGAGCCAGATTTCACTTGGTCTCTTAATCATGATTAGAACCCTTGATGGTTACCATTCAAACCTCTTCTTTCTCTGTTCCCTGAGGTTCCCAAACCCATTTCCCACATAGTTGTGTTCCCTCCCACGTAAGTGCTTCCTCCTGACCCTGAGGATGTCTGGTTATTCTGGTCATTTTCTCTTCCTACTATATTCTCCCAGGGTTTTACCTTGTCCTCTTCTTGCTTTTTTTAGACTGGCCCTTCCGGCAGGTCTCTGTTGTATCCTGTTAGGGTTGTGATTTTGAGGCTTTTCTATAAACGAAAAGTCCAAGGGCTCTTGTATCAGCTATTCTATCTTCCAGATTATCCCAGCAGACATGAATTTCTTGAATTCTGCTGGCAGAAAGGTGCAGGAGTCATAAAAGGAAGGAGTTGTGTGATTGATTAGCCAGTTGAGACAACTGAGAGGTTTAGAAGGGTGAAGCTGGGCCTCTGTGGTGGCTAAAACCTATAATCCCAGCAATGAGGAGGCTAAGGTGGTAGCATCACTAGAGGCCAAGTGATGCTATGTACCAGTGTGTGTAACATGACACCCCATCTTTATAAAAAATTTAAAAAATTAGCCAGGCATGGGGGTGTGTATCTGTAGTCCCAGCTACTCAGGAGGCTGAGGCAGGAGGATCCCTTGAACCAGGAGTTTAAAGCTCCTGTGAAGCTATCATCAGGCCACTGTATTCTGGCCTAGGCAAGAGTGCAAGACCCCATGTCTCTCTCTCTCTTTTTCTTTTTTAAGAGACAGAGTGGGCTCGGCACCTATAGCTCAACCGGCTAAGGCGCCAGCCACGTACACCTAAGGTGGCGGGTTCGAATCCCCAGCCCGGACCC
>NW_003852441.1:2018575-2031445 GCF_000181295.1 Otolemur garnettii | reverse complement strand
TTTTTTTTTTTTTTGAAGACTGGGTCTTACTTTGTGGCCCTTGGTAGAGTGCTGTGGCATCACAGCTCAGAGCAACCTCCAGTTCCTGGGCTTAGGCGATTCTCTTGCCTCAGCCTCCCTAGTAGTGGGGACCACAGGCACCCACCACAACGCTGGGCTATTTTTTGTTGCAGTTTGGCTGCGGCTGGGTTTGAACCTGCCACCCTCAGTATATGGGGCCAGTGCCCTACCTACTGAACCATAGGTGCCACCCGACTTAGTCTCTTTGAACCCTTATATGTAAAGTGAGTATAATTTACCTGCTTCATGGGAAGGATAAGTGAGCCCAAGCACTACCTATAGTGCCTGGCACACAGTAACTACTCAGACAGTGGCAACTGTATTATTTTCCAGGGAAATCTGATAGCCCATAGTTAAAGTAGATGTGGAAACCACCTATTGCAGACAAAGTCTCAGAACCAGCCAAAAAAAAAAAAAAAAGACAAGCCTCTGTTGAACAACCCTGCAAACTCAAACCAAACAGATAAAGTAACTGTATTAGTAAGACTTATGTTGGGTTCCCATGAATTAAAAAAAAAAAAAATTAAAAGCTAGACAGACTGGCATCAGTCCTGGTCCTATTGCTTACTGAGAGAAAGGGTCAGTTGACGAGCTGGACCGTGGGAGACAGGCCTGATGAACCTTTGCTTACAGGGTGGTGGGGTAATAATATGTGGAAGTGCCTGGCCATAGTAAATACTCAGTAAAATTGCAGCTGTTTTTATGAAGTATATATTTAACTCAGTATTATACATCATATGGAAAGAGAAGCTTGTGCCCGAGAAAGGAGTAGCAGGGAGGAATCTAAACGCAGGAGAGCAAGCCTAAAGGAGCCTGTGAGTCGGCAGAGTGACTGAGGGGTGAGAAAGAGGAGCCAGCAGGGGGACGCTAGACTGCAGATTTGCTGGGACTCAGTAGCTCTTTGGGGGGTTTTGTTGGTTGAAAGGGGAGAAGAAAATAGCTGGGCTCCGGCTGCCTGGGAAGAGCAGAGTGGACAGTGAGGAGCAGCAGTGGCAGAGGGGACAGACTTAGTTGTTGAAGACTCAGTAGGATGACTGTTTGTAGGAAGCTTTTATTAAAGGATAATACTTGAAGTGAAAATGAAAAGGAAAGCAGGAACATTTGTGTATAATTTCCATTGGCTGGGATTAGAAAATGAGATAGTTTGATAGACCTTGTTATTTAAAATAATCTTCCAAAATAAGATGATTTTATACATGGCATCCTCCCCTCAGACTGGCATAGACTCTGATGCTGAGGGTTAATGCACATAAGCATGCAGTTCTTTTTTATGCTCTCATATCTAGCTGCTACTTTATTTCAGAAAAATCTTTGAAGGTAAAAAAAAAAAACCCAAAAATTATGAACAAGAAAATCTCCAAATCACTCTTTGTGGTTATAATACTGACTATAGGTTAAATTTTATTTAGAGGATAATTTTTTTTTTTTGAGGCAGAGTCTTGCTTTGTCACCCTCAGTAGAGTGCTGTGGCATCATAGCTCACAGCAACCTCAAACTCTTGGGCTTAAGCAATCCTCTTGCCTCAGCCTCCTGAGTAGCAGGGACTACAGGCGCCTGCCACAACACTGGCTAGTTTTTCTATTTGTAGTAGAGATGGAATCTCAGTCTTGCTCAGTCTGGTTTCGAACTCCTGAGCTCAAGTATTCTACCCGCCTCAGCCACCCAGCATGCTAGGATTACAAGTCTGAGCCAGCACGCCCAGCCCATGGAACTTTTCTATTGTGGTAGCATGGATGAGGCTGCTCTAAGCAGTTCCCTTGGTGGATGTGGAGAGCATTGGCAAGATGGTGAGGGGGAAGACAGAACTAGAGAGGGAGGCAGAGGCTGTATTGTGACAGGATTTGGGTGCTGAGCAAAGGAGTTTCAGATGCATCTTAAAAGCTGTGGTGAGCAATATGAATGATTTTAAATGGAAGAGTGATAGCTACTGTTTAAGCTAATTTCTTCCAAAACTTGGATGGAGGACTAGAATGGAGCAAGAGAGTGAGAAAGTACAGCTTGTATTCATCATCATTGTCGTCATTATTTTGAGAATAAGGGCTTGAAGTAAGATGGCAGAACAGGAGAAGAGGGGCCAGGGAAGAGAAAAACAAAAGGCTCACAGATCATGGAGATTGTTTGAACTTGGGACTTAAGGCAGAGGAGGCCTTAAGTGGGTCCCCTCAGCATCCCTCAGTGCTGATAAGGTCACTCAGGGAAGATGGGAACCAGTGCTTTGGGGTATAAGAGGTGATGAATTAATGTACAGGCATGGACATGTTCTATAGGCAAGTGAACTTAGTGATCTGTAGCTCATTAGAGACAATCTAGGCTGGAGGTAAAAATTTGGGAGTCAAAGGTAGAAGGGTAAGAGTTGTCACTAGGGTAAGGATGAAAAGTTAGGAGTGGAAGGGCCATGGGGCACCTTGGGGAATTCTTACCCCCTCATCCAAGTAGCAGATGAGATGTACTCACAAAAGAGCCTAAGAAAGAGTCCCCACAAAGTAGGAGAAAAGACAAGAGAGAGTGGGGTCACTGCTGAAGGGGGAGATTGCCAGGGAAAGAATGGTCCACAGTGCAGATGCAACAGAGAATTCAAGTACCTTAAGGAACCGCAGAACTATATCCTGTATTTGGAAATATGTTATTGGTAATCTTAATGAAGGCAGTTTTATCAGAGGGTTGAGGGTAGAGAGTGAATCATGGGAGATTAAGGATATATAAAAGGTGAGGAGTTTGAGTCAGTGACGATAGATAATTTCAAGAAACATTGTTAAGAAGTGAAGAGATGAGTTGTAGGAATTAGAGATGTGAGAAAATTAAACATGTTTATCTGCAGAGAGGACAAAGTACCAGAATAAAGGGAGACGGTGAAAATGTCAGGAGGGGGGAGTTGCTGCAGGTCCTGGAGGACGTGGGGGAGAGTGGACAGCAGAGTGCAGGGGAGAGACGGGCTCTCAGTGGAAGAGCAGCTTCTCCTTCACCCCGTGGGAGAGGAGCACCAGGTGGTTGCAGATGCAGGGGGAGAAATTGGGAAAGTTCCCGTGCAGGCAGACACTGTGTTTTTATTGTGTGATCTTGGGCAAATCGCCTGTCTGAGTTTTGTTTATTTAAATGTGAAAGAGAGTTCCTAGTAGGGCTGAAGTTAGAGGATACGAGGAAAGCTCTTAACAGTGCCATGAACATTGAGCCCATGGTTGATGCTTAGTAGGATTATTTCTTCCATCTTCCCTTCCGTTCATTACCTTGAGATATAAAGTCTTCAAAAAACGATAAGGAGATTGTGTGTTACACACAAAAGTGACGTCAGTGACTGATACCATTGCACAGTGATGCTCAGAGAAGCAGCAGTAGTGAAGTGGTATTTAAGGATGCCTTTAAAGAACGCAATGTACTATTTGTCCTTTTCTTTTTACTTTTTTTTTTTTATCCTGTCTCAGTTGTCCGGGGTAGAATACCGTGGTGTCACAGCTCATAGCAACCTCTAACTCTTGGGCTTAAGCGATTCTCTTGCCTCAGCCTCCCAAGTAGCTGGGACTACAGGTGCCCACCACAACACCCAGCTATTTTTTGTTGTTGTTGCAGTTGTCTTTGTTGTTTTAACTAGTCAAAGCTAAGTTCAAACCCACCAGCCTTGGTGTATGTGGCCAGTGCCCTTACCCACTGAGCTACGGGCACTGCCTATTTTTCATTTTCTTAAATAAAAGCAAAGATTAAACAGGGTAGTGAGGCTTAATAAGTTATGTTCCTTGTTTTAGAAAACCATTGTATAATCAAGACATTCAATTAGAGTTGTCACTAGAGTCCTTGAACTAGGCAAATGCCAAAAGAGATGTAACTGGTTTTATCTTTACGTATCTAAATATGGTTTTTTCCTCTCCCTGTCTTATCTCCTACTGACAAACCAGTTCCTCCCCCAATAACACAAAAGGAACATACCCACATCTCCAAGGTTTTCCCAATCTTTCTTTCTGTGAGTGTAAATTTAGACTTCAGTAAAGTTACTCTTATTGAATGTCTGCTCTTTTACACAGTTGGTCTCTGCTTTCCTGTTTGTAGTGTTTACTTTATTTTAGATTTAAAACTTTTCTGTGTTTGCAAGATGTCATTAATTTAAAGTCCCTGGACTTTTTATGTTTAGTCGGTTATTGAGTATCTGCTTTGCAAGGACATAGCTGAGTCTGAGGATTTTGCAATGATAAAAACTCACCTTCTCAAAAACTTTAGGAGAGTCAGATAAGTATTGTGATAAGTGGTATGATACGTATTTTTATAAAGACAGGGTCTCACTATGTTGCCCAGGTTAGTGTTGAACTCCTGGCCTCAAGTGATCCTCCTGCCTCAGCCTCTCAAAGTCTTAGGATTACAGGCATGAGGCACTGTACCTGGCCAATTTTTAAGTATCAGTTTTGGAAAATATTTGAGAATTCTTTCTGTAAACACTTTTAAACTGTGCTTTTCTGAAGATATTTTCAAAAGATTTTTTTTGAAATCTTAGATGGGATTAGACTTTATGCCACTTTTATTAAAAAAGATTCCTTAGTGTAATGGCTGTTCTGACTTGCATTTGGTTATTAGGCCAGTTTTAATTTTATGTTGTTAATTTTAGTCCCTTCCAGATATGCAGCATATTCAGGAAGAAAACTTATCTTCCCCACCATTGGGTCCTCCCAACTATCTACAAGTGTCCAAAGATTCTGCCAGTACTAGTAGCAAGAACTCTTCTTGTGACACGGATGACTTTGTTTTGGTTCCACACAACATCTCGTCAGACCACTCATGTGAGAATCTTTTCTGCTTGTACACATTATATTTAACTTATTAAACTAGTATTTTTTTTTACCTTTATCTCACACTTCCTTGTGTAGGACACCTTTTCAAATGGGGATTTTATTTAGTTGCTTGAATTTTTGGAATTGTATACCTACTTTTCCAAAATCTTCTCAGTCATCTTTTATAAAGTTTGAATTCAGAAGGTACATGAAAATTTTATAGGAAATGATCTCAGACTCTGTTTGTATCCAAATAGCAAGAAATTGAAAAATGAGCAGAATGCATGAAATCAAGGAAGGAATTAAAGGAAGAACTCATTTGGGAAAAAACGTATAAGAGTCAAAGGAATCTTTAAAACAATCTGGTGTTGGGCAGTATCTGTGGCTCCAGGAGTAGGGCGCTGGCTCCATACACTGGAGGTGGCACGTTCAATCCCGGCCCCAGCCAAAGCTGCAAAAATAAATAAAATAAAACAATTTGGTGTCTTTCAGAAAATACTTTCATAAGTTCAGGAATGAGCTTCGTAAATATATAGGAAGAACTTTTTTTTTTTTTTTGAGACAGAGCCTCAAGCTATCCCCCTGGATATCACAGCTCATAGCAACCTCCAACTCCTGGGCTCAAGTGAGTCTCCTGCCTCAGCCTCCCAAGTAGCTGGGACCACAGGCACCCGCCACAACGCCTGGCTATTTTTTGGTTGCATCTGTCATTGTTGTTTGGCAGGCCCAGGCTAGATTTGAACCTGCCACCTTAGGTGTATGTGGCTGGTGCCTTAGCCACTTGAGCCACAGGCGCCGAGCCAGGAAGAACTTTAATAAGAGAACTAGAATCCAAGTTAAGTAAATATAATCTGTATACTTTGCAATAGTGAAGGATACAGAATTCCTGCAAAAAAGAGAAATTAGGTAAACTATTAACACAGTGATTGCCAGACTAGAAAAAAGTTTTTTCCTTGGGGCCATGTTGTTTTTTTAGGTCAAGACAGGTCAAAAGATGTGTGAGTTATATATGCCTCATGAGGACTGGGCCCCAAACTAGCATAAATTACTTACAACTCACATGATAGTTAATTAAGAAAAAGAGGGAACCATGGTTTAGCCATCATGGAATAGGATTAGAAAACCTAGAAGTTTTTTTAACTTTCGTTATTTTTAAATATATAGCATACTGTATTTGCAGTGGCAGAAAAGGAAGAACAGAATAGTTAAATAATAGCAAATGTTGACTTCGTAGGAGGTGCTCGTCTCAGGAAGTCTGTTCAGTTGTGTGTGACTCTTACTTAACAGGCACTCACGTGCTGCTCCCTGTCACATGGCCATAGTCCCCAGACTGCACAGACTTACGGATTTATTGGCTGGGGAGGAGAAAACATGGTCTACAGCAGTGTTGGGGCAGTTTATAATTAGTAGTATTATGAGAACCAGGAATTACCTTTAAAAATCATTTAGTACAGTGCTTTCATTTTCTTTTTTAAAGAAATTAAAACATTTAAAATTAAAATCATGAAATGTTTGAAACAGAAAACAATACAGCAGATACTCAAGTCACCCTCCACGCGTTGGGAGTTGTACTCTAGGGGGTACACTCAGGTCACCTACCATTTTGCCGTATTTGTTTTAGATGTTTTTTAAAATATTGCAGGACACCTGAAGTATTCCCTTTTTTCTTTCTACTCTTGCCAGAGGTATTTTCTTTCTGCAGATATTTTGATACTTCTACATATTACGCATTCATACATAACATATATTATTTTTGTATCTTAACAGTTAATAGGTTGAACATCCCAAACTGAAAAACCCAGAACCCAAAATGCTCCAAAATCTGAAACATGATGTGCAGATTTTGGATTTTTGGATCTGGAATGCTCAATATAATGTAAATATTTCAAAATTGAAAAAAATTGAAATCTGAAACACTTAAGGTTCTAGACAGTTTGGATAAGGGGTCTCAACTTGTGTGAGTAAATGGTACAGAGAGTGTTTACTTCCGTACTTTGATTTCCTATTCCTGTCTTTATATATTATGATCTAGGTGCGTATCTGGTTATGTATCTACCTCATTTTATTTATTTTTTATTAAATCATAACTTTGTACATTGATGCATTTATGGGGTTCAGGAGACTCCTTTGATACACAATGTGAAATTCTTACATTGAACTAAGTAACACGTTATTTATTTTTTTAATGGCTCACAGCAACCTCAAACTCTTGGACTTAGGCGATTCTCTTGCCTCATCCTCCGGAGTAGCTGGGACTACGGCGCCTGCCACAATGCCCGGCTATTTTTTTGTTGTAGTTTGGGGGCCGGGTTCAAACCCACCACCTTTGGTATATGGAGCTGGCACCCTACCTACTGAGCACACGTGCTGCCCATCTACCTCATTTTAATAATTGAATTTTATAGTACAAGTATAGCACAATTTATCTATTTCCTTACTGATTTATACTTGGATTATTTCTGCCTTTTCAGTATTCAAAATGTATTATAATAGACTTCTTAAATTTTTAGTTTTTTCCACATTTAGCTTTACCTAGAATTCATCTGAAGATCTTTCAGGTATCCCAGTGTTATTAAATATTTTCTTATTGCCACTGGTACACAATGCCAGGTTTGTCATACCAGGTTTAAATAGAGGGTTGAGTTTCTTTTAAGATTCTGTATTCTGTTCCATGGGTCTATTTCTTTTAAGATTCTCTATTCTGGGCTCAGCGCCTGTGGCTCAAGTGGCTAAGGCACCAGCCCCATACACCTAAGGTGGCGGGTTCAAATCCCCAGCCCGGCCCGCCAAACAACAATGCTGGCTGCAACCAAAAAATGGCCAGGCGTTGTGGCGGGCGCCTATAGTCCCAGCTACTTGGGAGGCTGAGGCAGGAGACTCACTTGAGCCCAGGAGTTGGAGGTTGCTGTGAGTTGTGATGCCATGGCACTCTACCCAGGGGGACAGCTTGAGGCTCCGTCTAAAAAAAAAAAAAAGATTCTCTATTCTGTTCTATTTGTCCATAGTATGATAATGTAAAACTTTATGTGTGTCAGGGATGTGGCAAACATCCCCAAACTATATGTGTATGGTCAGGGATGGGGAGGATGGTCACAGAACGTTCTAGTAATCTTCAAAATTACCTGTCTATGTTTGGCCCTTTACCCTCCACATTCAATTAATTTCAGCTTGACCAATTTTATGAAAACCACATTGGGTTAGTGGAATTACATTGATTCTATTTAGGGATGGTAAGGATCTTTACAGTAGTAAGTTGTCTAATGTCTAATTTATTTTGATACATTTTTATACTTTCATACATAAAGAGCATTCATATTTTTAATTTTATTCTAGTTATGCTTTTTGTGGTCATATAAATTTTTCAAAGTGAGGGCAGTACTTGTGGCTCAGTGGGTAGGGCACCAGCCCCATATACCGAGGGTGGCGGATTTGAACTCGGCCCCGGCCAAACTGCAACCAAAAAAAGTAGCCGGGCATTGTGGTGGATG
This sequence comes from Otolemur garnettii, assembly GCF_000181295.1. Taxonomy (NCBI): domain Eukaryota; kingdom Metazoa; phylum Chordata; class Mammalia; order Primates; family Galagidae; genus Otolemur; species Otolemur garnettii. The sequence continues at coordinate 2,023,146 of NW_003852441.1, read as the reverse complement.
CCTGTAGTCCCAGCTACTCGGGAGGCTGAGGCAAGAGAATCGCCTAAGCCCAAGAACTGGAGGTTGCTGTGAGCTGTGACATCATAGCACTCTACCGAGGGCAACAAAGTAAGAGTCTGTCTCTAAAAAAAACAAAAATTAAAAAAAAATTTTTTTCAAAAGTATTTTTTTGTGTTGCCAGCTCTCAGGCATCAGTTCTCAGTCCTCATCGTCTTGATGTGTCTACAGCATTTGTTAGAGTAGACCACACCCTTCTTAATTATTAAAAATTGGTTATTGTGAAATATAAGACATTTAAAACATCTATATAGTTTTAAAGTAATATATATTACTATTATAGTAGTGGTATTTTGTACAAATACCATTTTGCATTTTATATAACAAATACCTGAATGCCCTCCTGATTTTCTTACCTTTCTTTGTCTGATTTTTCATCTTTTTGTCTTATTGTTGTACTTCTAGGGAAATTGCCTTAATGGTTCCTCCTGACTATTTTGTTTTTTCATTTATACTCTCGTGTTTTAAATTTCCAGAAGTTCTTTTTCTAAGTATTGGGTTTTTTTTTGAAACGGAGTTTCACCATGTCACCTTCAGTAGAGTGCTATGGCATCCCAGCTGACAGCAACTTCAAACTCTTGGGCTTAAGCAAGTCTCTTGCCTCAGCCTCCCAACTAGCTAGGACTACAGGTGCCCACCACAATGCCCGGCTGTTTTTTGTGACATTTGGCACTGTTTAGCTGGCCTGGGCTGGGTTCAAACCCACCAGCCTTGGATTGTGTGGATGGCCCCGAACCACTTTGCAACAGGCACTGAGCCCTAAGTATTGTTATTTTTATTTTAAGATTCAATATTTTGTTATGTAATCATTATTAAGGATGGAGAATTTGGTTTGGGTGAGGTGTCTCATGCTTATAATCCTAGTACACTGAGAGGCTGAGGTGGGGGGATAACTTGAGCTCAGGAGTTTGAGACCAGCCTGAGCCAAAACCAGACATCTACAACCCCCCAACCCCACCCCTGTCTCTACTAAAAATAGAAAAATGAGCCAGGCATCCTGGTGGGTGCCGGTAATCCAGCTACTTGGGAGGCTGAGGAAGGAGGATCACTTGAGCCCAAGAGTTTGAGGTTGCTGTCAGCTAGACTGATGCCTTGGCACTCTAGCCTGGGTGACAGAGTAGACTCTGTTTGTAAAAATAAAAAAGGAACTTTTTTAAAAAAGAAACTGTTAGAATTTCATATCCTTTCCCCAACCCTATGCAAACAGGCATTCTCCAACCTCCACTCCAACAAAAGACTGATGGACATTTATGTATTTGGAACAGAGTAATAAAACAGAGTGTGTCTGGGCTGGGTGTGGTGGTTTGTGCCTGAAATCTTAGCACTTTGGGAGGCTGAGGTGGGAGGACCACTTGAGACTGGGCATGGGCAACATAGTGAGATCCCGTTTCTACAAAAAGTGTTTAAAAGTTAGCTGGATGTGGTGATAACACATGTCCGTAGCCCTAGCTACTCAGGAAGTTGAGACAGGAAGATCCCTTGAGCCCAGAAAATTGAGGTTACAGCAAGCTATGATCACACCACTGCACCTGGATGACAGAGTAAACCCTCTCTCAAAACAAAAACAAAATAAAACAGAAAACACCGGAGGGTCTCTGGACTGTAGAACATTAGGAAGAACTAAAGACAAAGGTACTATACTGAGAAAAGGTACTGACTATTGAGACCTCCATACTTCTTCCCCCATTTTGCTACCCCAAATAACTACAGGTTTATACTTTTTTTTTTTTGAGACAGAGTCTCACTATGTCACCCTCAGTAGAGTGCAGTGGTGTCACAGCTTACAGCAACCTCAAACTCTTGGGTTTAAGCGATTCTCTTGCCTCAGCCTCCCAAGTAGCTGGGACTACAGGCACCTGCCACAACACCCGGCTTTTTTGTGTGTGTTAGTGTAGTTGCCATTGTTGTTTGGCATACCCGGGCTGGGTTCATACCCGCCAGCCCAGGTATATATGTCTGGCGCCCTAGCACCAAGCCGGGTTTATACTCTTTTAGATAGAAGACAGGATAAGTCTTTTTGGAGAAACTGAGTAACCTCCAAAAAGGAAATAGTCCAAAGCAGTGTTCTAGCCATATCACCCAATGGGCTTGAGACCCACATATAGAGCTTTCCAGTTTTATTTATTTAATTTTTGTCACCCTTGGTAGAGTGCTGTGGCATCATAACTCAGCAACCTCAAACTCTTGGGCTTAAACAATTCTCTTGCCTCAGCCTCCTCAGTAGCTGGAACTATAGGCGTCCCCCCACAACACCTAGCTGTTTTCATAGACGGAGTCTTACTCTGGCTCAGGCTGGTCTCAAACTTGTGAACTTAAGCAATCTACCTGCCTTGGCCTCCCAGAGTGCTAGGATTACAGGCGTGAGCCACTGTGCCTGGCTCTGTCAACCTGGCTAGAGTACATTGGTGTCATTAATAGCTCACAGCAACCTCAAACTTCTGGGCTCAGGTGATCCTCTAGCCTCAGCCTCCTAAGTAGCTGGGACTACAGGCACCTGCCGCAACACATAGCTGATATATTTACTGTTTTTAGTAGAGAAGGGCGTCTGGGTCTTGCTCAGGCTGATCTCAAACTCCTGAGGTCAAGTGATTCTCCCACTTTGGCCTCCTAGATTGTTAGGATTACAGGCATGAGCCACCACACCTGGCCTGTATTTTTTTAAATAAATTTTATTGTGTATATTTAAAGTATATAACATAGGGTTATGAAATATACATGAGACAGTTCCCAACATACAATTTTTTGACTTTATGATGATGTGAAATTGATATACATTCAGTAGAAACCATACTTTGAATTTTGATCTTTTTCTAGCCTAGCAATATGCAGTATGATACTCTCTGCGTCTCCCTGTCAGCCTGGTGGTGACAAGGGTAACCTACCTCTTCATTACAAGAGGTGTGCAGGGCTTTGTTACACAATAGGCTTGGAGTTGATGATTGTGCCTAGTTACAGGCTAGTCTAAGTGTTGAGAGCACATTTGAGGTAGTCCAGGTTCAACTCCTGATGTTTGGTATGTTAAATGCATTTTCAGTTACAAGGGGATCTCAGGATGTAACCCCATCGTGAGTTGAGGAGCATCTGTGTACAGTAAATGGTTACTGTAAATGGTTACCATTAATAGTAAAACATGTTAACATAGTCATTAACTCATATGCTTATTTTCCCCCCAGTGGCATGAGTAGCTATCATCTATTCATTTAGCAAAAATCCTGAGTATAAGACACTAAAATTGATTATATTCTAGCTGCTTCTATCTTTCAAACTTTCCTGCTCTTAAGTCCTACCATTCTTGCTACTCTTGAAAGGTGTCTCGTGCTGCTGGTTTCTGGTCCTGCTGTGGTGTGAATGGTTTTACTCCTGGGCTTTTCAGCTGGCTGTAGAGAGACACTATCTGCTTGTTCATCAGCTTTCTGGCTTCCAAAGATTTGTGGTTATGGTCTTTCCTGTTCTCTTTGCCCTTGTGAGTTTAGGCTCTTCTCTTTTCTATTTTTCCCTTTTCCCTGTAGTTTCAAAATAACAATATTGGTTCAAAATACATAAATATTATTTAAAATATGATTTTAAAGGGTTTTCTTTGGTAGGGACAATGTCTTACTATGTTGTTCAGGATGGTCTTGTATTCCTGGCCTCAAGCAGTCTTCCCAATTTAGTTTCCCAAAGAGCCAGGGTTACTGGCATGAGCCACTTCACCTAGCCTTAAAATTTCTTCTTCTTCTTCTTTTTTTTTTTTTTGTTTGAGACAGAGACTGACTTTGTCACCCTGAGTAGAGTGCCACAGCACCACAGCTCACAGCAACCTCCAGCTCTTGGACTTAGGCGATTCTCTTGCCTCAGCCTCCCGAGTACCTAGGATTACAGGTGCCTGCCACAACACCCTGCTATTTTTTTGTTGCTGGGTTCAAATCCTCCACCCTCAGTATATGGGGCCAGCACCCTACTCACTGAGCCACAGGCACTGCCCAACCCAGACTTAAAATTTAAAAGCCATTTAAAATATTCTGTGGATTTTTTTGTTCTTAGGATAATCCCATTACAGGTATGCAATCAAATGCCTGCATTTTAGAGTCACTTGAAAAAATTTCCCTCCAATGATTAAGCTACCAACTTGGTCAGGTGTCTTTACTTTCGATTTCTAGACACTTTCTTTTCCTTTGTTCTTCCCTTCCCTTTCCCTCTTCTCCCTGTCCCCTTTCTCTTTCCCCTCTCATCCCCAGAATCTTGCTTTGTACCCAGGCTATAATACAATGAATAGTATCATCATAGGTCACTGCAACCTGAAAGTCCTGGGCTCACGTGATCTTCCTACTTCAGGAGGTGTGTGCTGCCAAGCCCGCTAATTCTTCTATTTTTTTGTAGACATGGGATCTCACTCTTGCTCAGGCTAGTCTTGAACTCCTGAGCTCAAGTGATCCTTAGGAGCCTTGGCCTCCTAAGAGTGCTAGGATTACAGGCCACTGCCCTGGCCTTTATTGGCTTTTATTTATTTATTTTTATTTTGTTTTTTTTTTTTT
>NW_003852441.1:2005831-2018145 GCF_000181295.1 Otolemur garnettii | reverse complement strand
TTTTTTTTTTTTTTTTGTAGTTGTTAGTGTTGTTTGGCCTGGGCCAGCTTAAAACCTGCCAGTGTCAGTGTATGTGACTGGCACCCTAGCCGCTGAGCAACAGGTGCCAAGCCTTATTTTTATTTTTTTTGAGACAGAGTCTCACTATGTTGTCCATGGTAGAGTGCTGTGACATTACAGCTCACAGCAACCTCAAACTCTTGGGCTCAAGCTATTCTCTTGCCTCAGCCTCTCAAGTATCTGGTACTACAGGTGCCTGCCACAACACCTGGCTATTTTGTTGTTGTTGCAGTTGTCATTGTTGTTTAGCAGGGCCTGGGCAAAACTGTGCAATAGAAACCATAGAGTTTATGGGCAAAATGGGATTAAGGGCACAACTCTTAAAGCCTTTGTTACTGACAGAAAAACCTGATGAAAATAGCCTAGTTTGTTTTTTTTTTTTGAGACAGCATTTCACTTTGTCACCCTCGGTAGAGTGCCATGGTGTCATAGCTTACAGCAACCTCAGATTCTTGGGCTCAAGTGATTATCTTGTCTCCGCCTTCCTAGTAGCTGGGACCACAATGCCCAGCTAATTTTAGAGACAGAGTCTCACTTTGGCTCAGGCTGGTCTCAAACCTGTGAGCTCAGGCAATCCATCCAGCTCAGCCTCCCAGAGTGCTGGGATTACAGGTGTGAGCCACCAGGCCCAGCAGCATAGTTTTTTTACATGTTAAATGATAGAGCAATACGTGAACACTGTGGTAAATATGGCACCTTATCTTATAGAAGACCTCAGGTTTGCTTACAGAAGTGGGTGTGGAGAGGGTGGCAGCCTGTCCGTTCAGCTTGGTATAGTTGGCTATGTTCACTTATTGCTGTGGACAGAATCACTGCATAAGTAAATGGTAAATTTGTACTGTGCTCACATGGTTTCCTGATAATCTCACTGGAACACAGTTTGCTGCTTTTTCAACAGAACTGACTGTGTTTTTCTCTCCCACAGGTGACGTGCCAATGGGAGCTGCTGGCAGACGTGCCTCCCAGGACTTCTTGGTGTGTGGAGGGTATGTTTACATGTATTTCACTAAAATATTGTTATATTTTGTTATTTTTGTTAGGAAGGTTATAGAACTTTGTGTTCTTGATTTAAGATTTATTTTGTTGTTTTATAATTTATTTCCTTAAAAATTTTGATAAAAAACAAAATCTATCTTAAGCATTTTTCTCATTCTGTTGCCTATTTTTTCACTCTGTTGGTTGTGACCTCTGGTGCTCAGAAGTTTTCCTGTTTGAGGATATCCCGTGTGTCTAGTTGTTGTTGTGTTGCCTGTGCTTTCAGTGTTATATCCAAGAAATCATTGCCTACTCCAATGTCATCATGCTTTCCCTCCATGTTTTCTTGTAGGAGTTTTGTAATTTTGAGTTTATATTTAGGTCTCTAATCCCTTTCTGTATCTCATGTAAGATAAGATTCCAGCTTGATTCTTTTTTGAGTGGCTATCCTCCCTGTTTGCAGAAGAGACCACCCTCTCCCCATTGTGTGGTCTTGACACTGTCATCTATGACCATTTCACAATATATGCAAGGTTTTATTTCTAGGCTCTCTGTTCCATTGGTCTGCATGTAAAGCTTATGCCAGTACCACACTATTTTGATTTCTATAGCTTAATATGTTTTGGGGGGTTTTTTTGTTAGTTTTGAGATACTCTTATTGTGTTGCCCATGGTAGAGTGCTGTGGCATCACAGCTCCTAGCAACCTCAAACTCTTGGGCTCAAGTGATTCTCTTGCCTCAGCCTCCCAAGTGGCTGGACCTGCAGGAGCCTGTCACAATGCCTGGCTATTTTTTGTTGCAGTTGTCATTGTTGTTTTAGCAGACCTGGGCTGGATTTGAAGCTGCCAGCCCCAGTGTATGTGGCCGGCGCACCTTAACCACTGAGCTACAGGTGCCAAGCCATCTTAGTATGTTTTGGGGTTTTTTTTTTTAGAGACAGAGTCTCACTTTATTGCCCTCAGTAGAGTGCCGTAGCGTCACATTGCTCACAGCAACCTCCAGCTCTTGGACTTAGGCGATTCTCTTACCTCAGCCTCCCAAGTACCTGGGAGACTACAGGCACCAACCACAACGCCTAGCTATTTTTTTGTTGCAGTTTGGCCAGGGCCGAGTTTAAACCTGCCACCCTCGGTATATGGGGCTAGCACCTGTAGATCACTTTGGGTAGTATTAATATAGCAACAGCATTTAAATCTTCCATCCATGAACATGGGATACCTTTCCATTCATTTGTGTCATCTTGGTTTGTTTTTATTTTCCAAGATGATGTTTTGCTCTGCCCAGGCTGGACTGCAAGCAAAGTGACCAGATTATAGGTCACTGCAGCCTTGAACTCCTGGACTTAAGTGATCCTCCCAAGTAGCTGAGACTATAGGCATGTACCACCACACCTTTTAAAAAATTTTGTGTAGAGGCTGGGTACAGTAGTCTATGCCTGTAATCTAGCACTCTGGGAGGCTGAGACAGATAGATTGCCTAAGCTCAGGAGTTCAAGACTGCCCTGAGCAAAAGTGAGACCCCATCTCTATTTAAAAAAAAATAGAAACCCCAGGTGTGTTTGAGGTTGCTGTGAACTAATAGGCCACATGCAGAGATGGAGTCTTGCTGTGTTGCCCAGGCTGGTCTTGAACTCCTGTATTCAGGCAATCCTTGCACCTCAGCCTCCCAAACTGCTGGGATTATAGGTCTGACCCATTGCACTCCAACTCATATTCAGTTGTGATAGGTTATATATTTCTGGGAATTTATCCATTTTTTTCTAGGTTATCCAATTTGTTGGTATAATACTATGAACAACAATAATATTGTTCACAGTATTCTCTTATAATGCTATTTACGTATTTATTTATTTTTAGAGACGGGGTCTTGCTCTGTTGCCCAGATTGGATTACAGTGGCTATTCAGAGATTCAATCATAATACACTATAGGCTCGAATTCCTGGGCTCCGCAATCCTCTTGCCTCAGCCTCCCTAGTAGCTGGAACTATAGGTGCCCACCATATCCCCTGGCTAATTTTTCTATTTTAGTAGAGACAGGGTCTTGCTTTTTTTTACTTATTTATTGCCTGTTGATGTCAACAGGTTCTTGCTTTTTTTGTTGTTGTTGAGACAGAGTTTCACTTCATCGCCCTCAGTAGAGTACAGTGGTATTACAGTTCACAGCATCCTCCAACTCCTGGGCTTAGGCAATTCTCTTGCCTCCACCTCCTGAGTAGCTGGGACTATAGGCATCTGCCACAACGCCCAGTATTTTTTTGTTGCAGTTTGGCCAGGGCCAGGTTTGAACTCGCCACCCTTGTTATATGGGGTTGGCGCCCTTCCCACTGAGCCACAGGTACCACCCAGCAGGGTCTTGCTTTTGCTTAGGCTGGTTGTCAAACTCCTCTAAGCTCAGGGATCCACCCACGTTGTCTTCTCAGAGTGCTAGGATTTTAGGCTTGTGCCACCCCACCTGTCCTGAAGGAATTTTTTTAAAATAGGAGAAACAAAAGAAAATGCCATGGAAAAATGCTAGAAAATGCTATATTTAAAAAAAGGCTCCATTTTGAAACTGTTATGTTAGTTTGTCAGTAAAATAGGTTAAACTAGAAGTTCCTTTAGTTTCCTAGTAATTTTTAGCATCTGTGATGTTATCAGATACATGTTTTTGTCCACAGTTTCTGACTCATAACTCTGTTAGCCTTTGTTATAGTCTTTTGTTAGAATGTTGGGTGCATTGGGCCTCAGGAAACAGAATCTCTCTGACCTGTACAGGAGTCCCGTCCTTGGGGCAGGACTCTAATCTTCCCTTACCTTTCCAATTCTGGGTCTTAAGAATCAGAAAGTTGATCGCTTTTCTTCTACAAGATTGTAAAGTCCCAGAGCTTCTGGATAGCTGAATGGATGTTCCTAGAGAGTGGCATGCCTGGGAGGCCGTGGAGGCTCCATGCCCCTTCTCCCATGCCTGGCCTTACACATGTCTTCATCTGTATCCTTGGTGGTAGTAACCCTTATAATAAACCTGTAAATGTCAGTAAGTACTTCCCTGAGTTCCAAGAGCTACTGTGGCAAATTAATTGAACCCAAAGAGGGGTCAATGAGAACCCCAACTTGAAGTTGGTTGGTCAGAAGTTCTAGAGCCCTGGACTTGTGACTGGGGTCTTGGTGGGGGCGTTTTGGGGACTGATTCTATCTCCAGGTAGTGTCAGAACTGAATTAGAGGACACTCAGTTGGTGTCCATACTTGCTGTATGGGGAAGAACCCTCCGTTTGGTCATGGAAGTTGTCTTCTGTGTTAATTACTGTGGTGTGAGAGCAGAGGATAAGTTCTGTCTGACAGTGTTTTTTCTAAAGCAGTGCCTGTGGCTCAGTGCCCGTAGCTCAGTGGGTTAGGGTGCCAGCCATATAAACCAGGGCTGGTGGGTTTGAAACCAGCCCGGGCCTGCTAAACAACAATGACAACTACAACAACAACAACAAAAATAGCCAGGCATTGTGGCGGGCACCTATAGTCCCAGCTACTTGGGAGGTGGAGGCAAAAGAATCGTTTAAAGCCAAGAGTTTGAGGTTGCTGTGAGCTGTGATGCAACAGCACTCTACCAAGGGTGACATTGTGAAACTATCTCAAAAAAAAAAAAATTAATTAATTAATAAAGCAGTGCCTCTAATAGAAAGAAATAACTAATATTTCTATTAAGTATTGCAGGCCAAACAACTTAATAGTAGTTTTAGTTTATAATAGTAGTGGTGTTTCCAAACTAAAACTTAAAAAAATTCGATGTACTCCAGGGCACCCCTTGAAGTGGCTTTGGCACCTTAAGGTCCCTTGGTGCACAGTTTGGGAACCGCAGCAGACAAGCAAGTCTTGTACTAACTTACTTGCTGCCTTTCTTTGAGGATTGTGTATTATCAGGTTTTCACTTATTTTGATTTGCTGCCCTTTTTTCTTTGGCTAAAGTTAATTCTTTAACTTTTCTTTCCTTCACCAGTGAGTGCATTTTTAAAGTAAAGAAACATTTCTCTGTAATAGTTCCTTTATTACCTACACGACAGTTTTCAGTACATGTAGGGAATGTAATATCCAATCCTTGTATGCCCAGAATTCTGAGTTAGCATATTAAAATTCTGAACACTGGTTGTTACTGGTCATTGATGGAGGCCTGTTGCATGTACAGCCCTTGGTCCATTGGGGTGCATCATCTCTGTGGTGACCCCTACTTTGTTTTTTTCTTCATTTTCCTTTCCGAGGTGGCCTCTTACTGTGTCAGCAGGCTGGAGTACAGTGGCATGATCATAGCTCACTGTAGCCTCTTAACTCAAATGATCCTCCTACCTCAGCCTCCCAAGTAGTTGGGACTATAGACAGGTATATAACACCACACCCAGCTTATTTTCTTTAAAAATTTTGTAGAATTGGGGTCTGTGGTATTGGCCAGGCTGGTCTTAAATTCCTGGCCTCAAGTGCTGGGATTGCAGGCTTGAGCCACTGAAGCTGGCCTGGTTCCTACTTTTCTGACAGCCTCCCTCTAGGTATATTAATCCTCTTATTTATTTATTTATTTTTTAGTGGACCCTGGATGGGTTTGAACCCACCACCCCTGATGCATGGAATTCCAGGGTCAATGGTGGGTCTGCTTTTATTTGAGGAGTCTCTGTACTTTTTTCTGTAGAGGCATGACGGATTCGAACCCACCACCCCTGATGCATGGCACTCTAACCATTGAGCTACGGGAGCCCAGCCATATTAACCCCTTTCTTAGGGAATCCTTCTCCAGCTATCTATCTGCAGCCATGGGCCTGTATGCCTGGCAGGGCCCTTACTTCTCTATTGTTGCTTTAGCCTCTGTGTAATTAAATAGTTTATCCCCAACTGGCTCCCATTACTCAGAAAGCCCTGGGAGCATGAGCTATGGCTCAGCATTTGTCTGCAGGATTAGGCTACATAGGAACTCTTATTTTTTTTAAATTTTTTTAAATTTCAGATTAAAATGAAGTACAAACCATTAGGTTATATAATTTACACATGACAAGTAAAATTCAGAGTTATAATTGTGTCCTACACACAGTGAATGTACCATATATTCATGCATTGTACTCATTGGGTGGGAAGCTACTGAGCCCACCTCCTCCTTTTTTGAATTTAATTGAGATTTTCCCTCGTGTTGGCCAGGCTGGTCTTAATGGGGGTCTGTGATTATTAATTTCCTAGTTTCACGTTGGTGTTGAGTACTTGGGATGCTTGCTTTTCCAATCTTGAGATAGTATACTTAGGAGAATCTTCTCCAAATCCATCCAGGTTGTTATAAAGGATGCAAAATTTCCATCTGTTTATGGCTGAGTAGTACTCCGTGGTGTACATGTGCCTTGGTGTACACTGTTTATTAATGTACGGTTATAAAAAAACATGTACCACCATTTATTAATCCATTCATGGTTTGATGGGCACTTGGGATGATTCCACATCCTGGGAATTGTGAAGTGAGTGTCTGTGAACATTCTAGTGCAGATATTCCTGTGGTAAAATGTCTTTCTTTCATTTGAGTAACTGCCTAGTAGTGGAATTGCAGGGTCAATGGTGGGTCTGCTTTTATTTGAGGAGTCTCTGTACTTCTTTCCGTAGAGGCTGTGCTAGTTTGTCATCTCACCAACAGCGCCTGGCGCTCTGCACAGGGACTCGTGTGTGCCTGGAAGCTTTCCTTCTCTCTCTGTGTCCCTAGGCATTATACTCTAGCTACGTGGTTACTTGTCAGCCTCACAGGATTTACTCATGGATTCTTCCTAAAACAGATAGGCAACTGGGGATCTCCTGGTCTAAAGATTGTGAATTTGGCTCGGCACCTGTAGCTCAGCAGGTAGGGTGCCAGCCGCATACACTGGTGGGTTCGAATCCTCTCAGCATTTATGGGAATAGATAGAATGACGTGCCACTGACATCTTTGTTACAGATGGATTTTACTTAAATATAAAGTACTCTAATGGCTCAAAAAGTTTGAGAGACAATTTTAAGGATAACTGTATTATTTATATCTGTGATGTTGTAAATGGGAAAAAGTACAAGATTTATATGTAGCCTTTTTAGAATTATAAAAGGGCAGAGTAATGAAATAAATCATCTTTATGAAGGCTTAGTATTGTCTCCATTATGTTTCAGGATATGTTGTAAAAGGAATTGAGAGTCATCTAAGGACAAACTATTTTTGAATTTCTGAACAGTGAAGAAAGAAGCTAATAAACCAAATATTAACACTTGAAAACGTGACCTCAGATTAGTTGCATGCTCTGAGGGTTCACGTTAGTTTTCAGTCTTCAGAGTCGCACTTCTTTGGGAATGCTTACTGCGTTCATGGCTGCTGTAAACATTCCAGTCAGCTCTGCTTCTGAACTTTCTGTTCTTTTACCCAGCATATTTTCCTAGAAATACTTTTTTTCTCTCACATAGAATGAATAGCAGAATGCAAGTGGACAAACAGTTCTGCTGACCTGTGGACTTTTTCTGTTACTATAGGGGAACTTTTTTCTAGGTTATTTTTGTAATTCTTAGTCCTTAATATGCGTTTGAATGCCAGGAGGGTTCTTAGATGATAAATGTGATATATATATTTGTATATATATTTTTAGAGACAGTCTCACTTTATTACCCTCGGTAGAGTGCCATGGCGTCACAGCTCTCAGCAATCTCCTTCTCTTGGGCTTAGGCAATTCTCTTGCCTCAGCCTCCCCAGTAGCTGGGACTACAGGCGCCCGCCACAATACCTGGCTATTTTTTGTTGCAGTTTGGCCGGGGCCAGGTTCGAAGCTGCCACCCTCAGTATATGGAGCTGGTGCCCTACTCACTGAACCATAGGCACTGCCCGGCTTATATAGTTGTTAACAAGATCATTTCTTACATACTGAAATGATTATTTGGCTCTTTCTAGGATTTTCTCTAGATATAACTACTGGTCAAATGGAAGAAAAACAGTCTTGTCAATATTTCTTTCTTCAATATTTATGGTTGCAGGCAGTGTCAGCCTACCATGTCATCTCACAGTGAAACAGCCCCAATTCCAGTTCCTACTCAAATAAGGAATTATCAGCGCATAGAGCAGAATCTGACATCTACTGCCAGCTCAGGCACAAATCCACATGGTTCTCCAAGGTAAGTACCAAAGTCTTCCTCTCCTTCCCTCCCTTCCTTCCTTCCTTCCTTCCTTCCTTCCTTCCCTTCCTTCCCTTCCTTTCCCTCCCTCCTTCCCCTCCCTCCCTTATTTCCTTTTCTTCTCTCTCTTTTTTTTTTGGGATAAGAGTCTCACTGTCACCCTAGATAGAGTGCCATGACGTCATAGCTTGCAGCAACTTAAAACTTTGGCTCAAGCTATCCTCTTGCCTCAGCCTCCCGAGTAGCTGTAATTACAGGCACCTGCCACAAGCCTGGCTGTTTTTTTCTGTTTTTAGTAGACATGGCATCTCACTCTTGCTCAGACTGGTTTTGATCTCTTGACCTCAAGGGATCTTCCTGCCTTGGCCTCCTAGAGTGCTAGGATTATAGGCATGAGCCACCATGCCTGGCCCCTTTTTTTTCTTTTACAAAATCTTTTGCTTGGCTTGGAGCCCGTAGTTAAGTGGTTAGGGTACCGGCCACATACACTGGAGTTGGCAGGTTCAAACCCAGCCTGGGCCTGCTAAACAACAATGACAACTACAAAAAAAAAAAAAAAATAGCCAGGCATTGAGGCAGGCGCCTGGAGTCCTAGCTAGTTGGGAGGCTGAGGCAAGAGAATTTCTTAAGCCTAAGAGTTTGAGGTTGCTGTGAGCTATGACACTACAGCACTCTACCAAGGGCAACATAGTGAGACTCTGTCTCAAACAAAAAATAAAAAAATCTTTTGCTAGGCTGAGCACAGTGGCTCACATCTATATTCCTAGCATCTCTGAGGAGGATGGATTGCTTGAGCTGCAGAGTTCACAACCAGCCTGAGCAAGAGCAAGACCCTAAAAAGTAGCCAGGGGTTGTGGTAGGCGCCCATAGTCCCAGCTACTCAGGAGGCTCAGGCAGGAGGATCACTTGAGCCCAAGAGCTTGAGGTTGCTGTGACAAAGTGAGACTCTGTCTCAAAAAAAAAAAAGCAAAAAGAAAAGAAATCTTTTGCTGCTATTGTTGAAAGATCTTCAGTTTCCATGGTAGACTTAGTCTGTTTACATATGTATATAATGGAAATGCACAAAATTGTACAAAACTGAATTATAAAAATGTTTTATAATTGGTCTGTTTAAATGATATTTAAAGCTTGGCTTGTTAATAATGTGGATGTGGACAATAATATGATGTGGATATATTTGTATCTATAACATGCTTATTTGCTATATATATGCTTAAAATATAATTGCTTTAAAGAATTGAGGAAGAACTTTTTAAAAAAACGACATCCTGCCAGTTGCATCAGATTATTTACACACTGTTTCTTCCTCATCCTGGGACCCTTATAGGCAGGGAATAACAAAGTTACAAGTCCCACAGAGATAAGTGAAATCAGACTAGATGTTCAGTGGTGAACAGTAAACTTCTGGAAAACAGAAAGGATGGAAGAAGGGTACCTGCTTGAAGCATGGCATATGTAAGGGTGCATTTAATCAGGGATTCTGAAAAAATGAGAATCACTGTGCCCACATGGCTCCCTAAGAGAACTCAAGGAGGAGGAGGAAGGGTGCTTCAACTTCTGGAAACTTGTTTTATTCGTGCAGAGTCATGTGCATATTCTACACATGCAGCCCTGCCTGTATGTGAAATTGATACATAAACAAAGTTGTTAACTATTATTTAACTGTTGCAATAGCAAAGGATAAGGAATCAGCCATATACCTCCCAGTAAGGAACTAATTTTTTTTTTTTTTTTTTTTTTTTTGCAGTTTTTGGCTGGGGCTGGGTTTGAACCCGCCACCTCCAGCATATGGGGCCAGTGCCCTACTCCTTTGAGCCACAGGCACTTCCCTTTTTTCTTTTCTTTTTTTTTTTTTTGAAACAGAGTCTCACTTTGTCACCTTTTTTTTGGTAGAGTGCTGTGGCGTCACAGATCACAGCAACCTCCAACTCTTGGGCTTAAGCAATTCTCTTGCCTCAGCCTCCTGAGTAGCTGGGGTTACAGGCACCTGTCACAATACCCAGCTATTTTTCGTTGCAGTTTGGCCAGGGCAGGGTTCAAACCCATTACCCTCAGTATATAGGGCTGGCACCTTGCCCACTGAGCCACAGGCACCGCCCAGAACTAATTTTATATAGTCCATCTCTGACAGTGGAATACTGTGTATCTTCCGTTCCAAAAAGAGTAAGGAAGCTCTACATACAGAGGTAGAAAATCTTTCAGGGTATATTATGAAATGGAAACAATAAACTATGGTTTTCTTTATTTCTGTTTTATTTGTTTATTTTTTATTTTTTTGAGACAGAATCTCAAGCTGTCACCCTGGGTAGTGTTACGGCATCACAGCTCACAGCAACCTCAGACTCTTGGGCCTAAGCGATTCTCTTGCTTCACCCTCCCAAGTAGCTGGGACTACAGGCGCCTGCCACAATGCCCAGCTATTTTTTTTGTTGTAGTTGTCATTGCTGTTTAGCTGGTCCTGGCCAGGTTCAAACCCACCAGCCTGGGTGTAAGTGGCCGGCACCCTACCCACTGAGCTATGGGTGCCGCCTATAAGTTTTTATTATTTTTAATGAATTAATTTTTAAAGTTTCTCAGTTTAATTTCTAATACAGTAAATGTCAGTAGACGTAAACAGAAATTCTCTGGGCCTTCATAATTTTTAAGAGTATAAAGGAGACTTAAGACCAAAAAGATTCAAAATGTTTGGTACATAATTTCACCTTTGGTGTTGAAGCAAGGTGAAAATTATGTATTCACTTTGCTTGTATACATGGTAAGGAACTGTGGGAGGATACTCTAGAAACTAAAAATAGTGGTAATCTTTTGAGTAGAATTGGGGAAGTGTTAGGAATTAATGGTAGATAGAGAGTAAAGGTGGGCGGCAGACTTCCCTCTATCCTTGTGACTGTGTTACATATTGTTAAAAACTCTACTCCAGGGCATACTGTTATGAAGTTTCAGAAAAAAACAGGAATACAGAGAAAGTTCTAGAACCTGCCAGAGAGGGAATAATTCTCTTTTACTTTTCAGATCTGCAGTGGTCCGAAGGTCCAACACTAGCCCCATGGGCTTTCTCCGGCTGGGATCTTGCTCCCCAGTGCCAGCAGACACAGTACAGACAGTTGGACGAAGACTCTCCACTGGGTCTTCCAGGCCTTATTCACCTTCCCCTTTGGGTAAGGGAAGTTTAAAACAGTTGTTTTCAGCCCTTTCTTCTATAAGAAATCTGACATGACACACTCTTTAGGAACGTTGGCTCGTGGTGGCAGTGATTCTCAGTTGATTAGGGGCTATACCTCATCCCTCCAACTCCACTCCCAGCACCGTTCTTGGGATCTCTGTATAAATTTGTTGCCTATAGCTCAGTGGTTACGGTGCCAGCCACATACCCTGGGGCTGCCAGGTTCAAACTCAGCCTGGGCCTACCAAACCACAATGACAACTACAACAACAGCACACACACACAAAAAATAGCTGGGCATTGTGGTGGGCACCTGTAGTCCCAACTACTCAGGAGACTGAGGCAAGAGAATCACTTAAGCCCAAGAGTTTGAGGTTGCTGTGAACTGTGACACCATGGCACTCTACCAGTGGTGACATAGTGAGACTCTGTCTCAAAAAAAGAAAAAAAAAGATAATCTCTATACAAATCTGTTAGGACTCCTCCTGAAAATGTAATACAGTAAGGTGACCACCCAAGGGACTGTAACAAACTGATCAGCATACAGAGGTGGTTAACATAAGGAACTGGGCCTTCTGTGCTGAGACATACATGTCACTCATGTTCATTCTGTGAAAATCAGGTCATCCTAAGGAGGTGGTCAGTGTAGGGAGGTGGTCAGCTGTTGAGGTTCTACTATAATATAAAGGGGTCTTGTGTATAAATACACAAGGGGTTTGACTCTAAATGCAAAGTTAGAAACCCCAGGTTAAAGTGCATAAAATGCCTGTTCTTATCACTCAGATTTATGAAGATTAAAATATAGGCGACCTTCCAGCACCGATAGGAATATGTCCGCAGCTTTGTTAAAGATTCCTACTTTTCGGCTCGGCGCCTATGGCTCAAGTGGCTAAGGTGCCAGCTACATACACCTAAGGTGGTGGGTTCGAATCCCCAGCCCGGGCCCACCAAACCACAATGATGGCTGCAACCAAAAAAATGGCCAGGCGTTGTGGCGGG
>NW_003852441.1:2003065-2005541 GCF_000181295.1 Otolemur garnettii | reverse complement strand
TTCAGGCAGAGTGTCTAAGAGAGCAGTGCCACTGAGACTGCGGCATCTGAGGCCGTATCCAGAGGGGGGGAAGAAAGGTGGTGCAGAGAGAACCTGGGGGTGGCCGAGCCCAAAACTGCAAGAAAACAAACAAAAATTTCCAAAAGAAGAGGCCCCTGCCCCTCCATCAGAACTGCTGGAGTGAGGCTGAGATACAACAGGAAGAGGCTCAGAAAGAGACCAGAGAGAAGAGAGTTGCAAGTAGTCTGCAGGAATTCTGTTTAAAATCAAACAAAACTCACAGTGATAGTGTCTTTTTATTTATTTTTATTTTATTTTATTTTATTTTTTGAGACAGAGCCTCAAGCTGTTGCCCTGGGTAGAATGCTGTGGCATCACAGCTCACAGCAACCTCCCAACTCCTAGGCTTAAGCCATTCTCCTGCCTCAGCCTCCCAAGCAGCTGGGACTACAGGCGCCCACCACACCTGGCTATTTTTTTTGTTGCAGTTGTCATTGTTGGGCAGGCCCGGGCTAGATTCGAATCACCAGCACAGGTGTATGTGGCTGGCGCCTTAGCCGCTTGAGCTACAGATGCCAAGTTGATAGTGTTTTTTTTAAAAGGTGTAAATTGCCACATCACCTATTGCAATGGTTTCAAAGCTGTTTTTAGCTGAAAAATCTTAGCCTTCCCACCACCCTGGAAGCAGCTCCTGAGGGACTCCAAGGTATCCAGAGATGAGATCCAGGCCTCACCCTTACTCAGGGCAAGCACTTTCCTAGGGATCCTCTCTCTGCCCACGCCTGGTCCCCTGCACAGTGCCCTTACTTGTCATAGACACATCTCTTGTCTGACTAACCCCCCTGAAGCCTTCCCACACTCTCCCTCTGTGTGAGTTTGGTTCTCAAAGGGGGAATTAGATACGTGAGATTGATTAGGGGAAACACCTCTGAAGGATACAGGTTAGGGGTAAGAGGAGGCAGGGAGGACCCTCAGACCAAGATGCAGGTGTCACATCTGAAAGGGAGGAAGATCTGGGCCCTAGGCATCTCAGACTATAGTGCAGTCCTAAGGAGTTTTTAGCCAGTCTGAAGGAGTGTCTGCAAGCACTCAGTTACCTGTTTGGAGATTTCCCTGACCCACTTCAGCAGGCCTGAATTCTTTTTTTTTTTTTTTCGTAGAGACAGAGTCTCACTTTATCACCCTTGGTAGAGTGCTGTGGCATCACATAGCTCACAACAACCTCCAACTCCTGGGCTCAGGCCATTCTCTTGCCTCAGCCTCCCAAGTAGCTGGTACTATAAGTGCCTGCCACAATGCCCCGCTATTTTTTGGTTGCAGTTTGGCCAGGGCTGGGTTTGAACCTGCTACCCTCGGTATGTTGGGCCAGCGCCCTACCCACTGAGCCACAGGCACCGCCCAAGCAGGCTTGAATTCATGCTCTGCCACCTGCAGTCTCTGGCTGAGAGCAGCCCTGGAGAAGCCTGGCCTCTGTACCCATGCGGCAGATCAGAGGGATGGCAGCTGGGGCTGTCACTGAGCTGTGCTCTGCAGTGCCAGGAGCCCCCCACACTTTGTACTTCTCTGTCTCATACTTGTTAGAGGCATTTATTTGTTTACATGGTTATCTTTTTATTTTTATTTTTTGGTGTTTTTTGAGACAGAGTCTCATTCTCTTGCCCAGGCTAGAGTGCCATGGCCTCAGCCTAATTCATAGCAACCTAAAACTCCTAGGCTCACACAGCCCTCCTGCCTCAGCCTCCTAAGTAGCGGGGACTACAGGCATCTGCCACAATGCCTGGCTAGTTTTTCTATTTTCAGTAGAGACGGGGGTCTCACTCTTACTCAGGCTGGTCTCAAACTCCTGAGCTCAAGCAGTCCTCCCTCCCAGAGTGCTGGGATGACCACACCTGCCCTGTTTACCTGGCTTTCTTCCCTGATGTTCTTACTTCAGGGCAGGTTGTATGGCACTTTTTATCTCAGTGTGCCCATTGCCCAGCACATTGGTCTTTCAATAAGTGTGTATTGAACTTCGCTAATGAAACTTTGTAATTCAATAAGTGTTTGTTGAACTTTGGTCATAAAACTTTGTAGCTATAGTATACTATGCAATTTGTGCAGCAAATACTGTTTCTGCCCTTCACTGGTTTTGAATCATTTCCTCTTTTGCTCTCTTCTCTCTTCATAGTTGGTACCATTCCTGAGCAGCTTAGTCAGTGCTGTTGTGGACATCCTCAGGGCCATGAATCTAGAAGTAGAAACTCTTCAGGTAGGAGAATGTGTTTGGTATATTAATAATATGAATGCTATTATAAATGAGTTGTGTTTTTCCAGAAATTATCAAAAGAATAATTTACAGGAAATATTTCCTCTACAATCCTTTTTTAAGAACCTTGATCTAGGGGCTTGTTGCCTGTGGCTCAAGCTGCTAAGGCGCCAGCCACGTACACCTGAGCTGGCGGGTTCGAATCCAGCCCAGGCCTGCCAAACAACAGTG
>NW_003852441.1:1999677-2002335 GCF_000181295.1 Otolemur garnettii | reverse complement strand
TTGTCGTCCTTAGTAGAGTGTTATGGTGTCATAGCTCACAGCAACCTCCAGCTCTTGGGCTTAGGCAATTCTCTTGCCTCAGCCTCCTGAGTAGCTGGGACTCATAAATGCCCACCACAACGCCTGGCTATTTTGTTGTTGTTGTTGCAGTTTGGCCAGGGCCAGCTTCAAACCTGCCACCCTCAGTATATGGGACTGGCGCCCTACTCACTGAGCCACAGGCACCGCCCATCATTATTGTTTTAGCTGGCCCAGGCCAGGTTGGGACCCGCCAGCCTCAGTGTATGTGGCCAGTGCCCTACACACTGAGCTACGGGTGCTGCCAGAAAGTAAGTCTTAGTATCAACCAAAGTGCCTGTCCACCCATGAGTAGATTATCAAACTGTAGTATATGTGTCCCACAGAGTGCTGTTCAACCATAAGAAAAGATGGAGACTTTACATCTTTTGTATTTACCTGGATGGAGTCAGAACCCATTCTTCTTAGTAAAGCATCACAGAATGGGAAAAAGTCTCCAGTGTACTCAATACTAATATGAAAACAATATACAAACAACTACACAGTGTCTGCACAAAAGAAAAACACAAGTGTCGTCTAGTGAGGGGGCGGGGAGGGGGAGAGTGACTTCCAGGATCTCACCGGTGTGTACGCCATGAGGGTGTCCAGCATGCCCTCACATTGAAGGCGTGTTCAACTGCAACTTGAACTTTACCTCAGAAATGAAAACAATGTAATCTAAATATTTGTACCCTCATATCAATCTGAAGTTAAAAAATATATGTAAATAAAATGTAAAATAAATAAGTCTCAGTAATTAAATAACTTAGCTAAATTTTGGTTGTTTTCATTTTTTTCTTTTTTTTTGAGACAGAATCTCATTGTGTGGCCCTTGGTAGAGAATCACATAAGCTCAAGAGTTTGAGGTCGCTGTGAGCTGTGATGCCTCAAACTCTTGAGCTTACGTGATTCTCTTGCCTTAGCCTCCCAAGTAGCTGGGACTACAGGCACCCACAGTAACACCCAGCTTGGTTATTTTCATAATGATAATAAAAATCAATCTCGCTGGGCATGGTTATTCATGTCTATGATCCCACCACTCTGAGAGGCCAAGATGGGCAGATTGCTTGAGCTCACGAGTTTGAGGCCAGCTTGAGCAAGAGTGAGACCTCATCTCTAAAAATAGCCGGGTACTGTGGTAGGTGCCTGTAGTCCAGGTACTCGGGAGGGTGAGGTGAGAGGATCACTTGAGCCCAGGAATGTGAGGTTGCTGTGAGTTATGATATCACAGCACTCTACCAAGGGTGACAGAGTGAGACTGGGTCTCAAGAACAACAACAACAACAAAAAATCAATCTAGAAAATGACATTTCATTGCTTGAATATTATTGATTAATATTACTCTTGGTAAGATAAATCAGCTTCAGATAAAAAACATTTTTTTTTGCTTTATAATTTATACATTTATGATAGAAAAGATGTTTAAGTTATACTTTTTTTTTTTTTTTGAGACAGAGTCTTCTATCATCCTTGGTAGAGTGCCATGGTGTCTTAGCTCACAGCAACCTCAAACTCTTGGGCTCAAGTGATTCTCTTGTCTCAGTTTTTCATTTTTGGTAGAGACAGGGTCTCACTCTTGCTCAGGCTGGTCTCAAACTCGTGAGCTCAAGTGATCCACCTGCCCCAGCCTGCCAGAGTACTGGAATTACAGGCGTGAGTCACCATGCCCAGCCTGTTATACTTCTATAACTTAAATTTGATTACATGGTTATTTGAGGAGTTGACTAGTTAAGAGAATCCTGTTTTACTTAGAAAAGCACTGTTTTCTAAGTTTAGGGTTTTTTTGTTTTTGTTTTGTTTTTTTGAGACAAAGCCTCAGGCTGTTGCCCTAGGTAGATGCCTTGCCATCACAGCTCACAGCAACCTCCAACTCCTGGACTCAAGTGATTCTCCTGCCTCTGCCTCCCAAGTAGCTGGGACTACAGGTGCCCACCACAAAGCCTGGCTATTCTTTTTGGTTGTAGTTGTCATTATTGTTTGGCAGGCCTGGGCTAGATCCAGCTCTGGTATATGTGGCTGGTGCCCTAACTGCTGAGCCACAGGTGCCGAGCCCTGGGTTAATTTTCTGTTGCAGTTGTCATTGTTGCTTAGCTGGCCCAGGCTGGGTTCAAACCTGTCAGCCCCGGTGTATGCTGCTGGTGCCCTAGCTGCTGAGCTACCGGCGCTGAGCCATGTCATGTTTTCTTAAAAATAAAGCTTAAATACCTTTCTCCAGATCATAACACTCTGACACTAATTTCATTTCTTTCTACAAGTGGCAGAACATAGATCTGAAAAGATACATATCAGGTTTAGAGTGAGATGAGGCCAGGAGTGGGGCAATACCAGAGCTCCCGTTGGTGTATATTTTTAAAAAGATGATGGTTAGGCCACTGAGAATATTTGCACCCCTTCATCATATTGTTGGCAGTTTGTCTTGGAAGAAATTCCAAAGCGTATAACTGGAGTAAAGGCTTAAGTTGGCAATGACAAGGTTTGTGTGGGGAAAGGGGGACCCTGTCTCCTTGGCGTTGAGTAAGTGTGTTCTTCAGAGGCAGATACCTGTGGACAGAGGTTACCTTCATAGAGAAGATTTAGGGTTTTTTTTTTTTTTTTTTTTTT
>NW_003852441.1:1993910-1999381 GCF_000181295.1 Otolemur garnettii | reverse complement strand
GGCTATTTTTTGGTTGCAGCCGTCATTGTTGTTTGGCGGGTCCAGGCTGGGGATTCGAACCCGCCACCTCAGGTGTACGTGGCTGGCGCCTTAGCTGGTTGAGCCACAGGCGCCGAGCCGATTTAGGTTTTTAAATGTAGTTACTACATAAACTGTACATAAAATGTCCACATGCTTAGTTTTAGACAAATGAAGTAAAAGCCAGGAAAAGTCTATTATCTTTATTGTCTTCTTTCTTACATTTTATATGTATTTGTTTTTGTTTTGTTTTATTATTTATTTATTTATTTTTTTAATAGTCTCACTATGTCGCCCTCAGTAGAGTGCTGTGGCATCACAGCTCACAGCAGCCTTAAATCTTGGGCTCAAGTGATTCTCTTGTCTCAGCCTCCCAAGTAGCTGGGACTACAGGCACCTACCACAACACCCAGCTATTTTTTGGTTGCAATTGTCATTGTTGTCTAGTAGGCCTACACCGGGCTTGAACCCGCCAATGCCAACCTTGGTGTATGTGGCCGGTGCCCTACTCACTGAGCTACAGGTGTCAAGCCTGTTTTATTTTATTTTGAAGGGGTTAATTCTGAGTTAGTTTGACAAGTTTTTTGTTGTTGTTGCTATGTAAGAAAACAGGATACTTATATACATTGGTAACATTCAAATATGTATTCATATAAAGAGTAAAATCCAGTAAATGGTGCTAGGAAAAATGGATAGCCCCGTGTAGAAGATTGAAACAAGGTTTGTACCTCTTACCACTCATAGAACTTAATTCACAGTGGATAACAGGCTTAAGGCAAGAAACTATTAGAATTCTAGAAAAAAATACTGGAAAAACTCTTCTAGGCATTGGCCTAGGCAAAGAATTTATGAAGAAAACCTCAAAGGCAATCATAATAACAATGACAATTAACAAATGGGACCTGGACCAGCCTGAGCAAGAGTGAGAACCTAGCTCTAAACATAGCGGGGTGTGGTCGTGGGTGCCTGTGGTCCCAGCTAATCTAGAGGCTGAGGCAAAAGGATCACTTGAGCCCAGGAGTTTGAGGTTGCTGTGAGCTATGACACCACAGCACTCTACCCAGCACAACAGAGTAAGACTCTTGTCTGAAAAAAACAAAATAGAACAAAAGGAAAAAACAATCGTGGGACACGATTATATTAAAAAACTTGTGCACAGCCAAGGAAACAATAGAGCGAACAGACAGCCTATAGAATGGGAGTAAATATTTGCATCCTGTATACTGATGAATGGCTGATAACCAGAATCTACAAAGAACTCAAGAAAATCAGTGAGAAAAACCAACAACTCCATAAAAAAGTAGTTAAAGACATGAAGTGAAGCTTTTCAAAAGATGATAGACTAGGGCGGTGCCTGTGGCTCAGTGAGTAGGGCGCTGGCCCCATATACTGAGGGTGGTGGGTTCAAACCTGGCCCCGGCCAAACTGTAACAAAAAATAGCCAGACGTTGTGGCAAATACCTGTAGTCTCAGCTACTTGGGAGGCTGAGGCAAGAGAATCACCTAAGCCCAGGAGTTGGAGGTTGCTGTGAGCTGTGACACCACAGCACTCTACCAAGGGCGACAAAGTGAGACTCTGTCTCTTAAAAAAAAAAAAAAGGTGATAGATAAGGGCCAATAAACATGTGAAAATGCTCAACTCCTCTAATCTTCAGGTGAATACAAATCAAAACCACAGTGAGATATCACCTAACTCCAGTGATAATGACTTTTATTTTAAAAAGAGTCCCAAACAACAGATGCTGGTGTCTATGAGGAGAGAAAGGAACTCTCACACACTGTTGGTGGGATTACACACTAGTAACCTCTATAGAAAGCTGCATGGAGAGACCTCACAGAACTGCAAGTAGACCTGCCATTTGATCCTGCAGTCCCAGTACTGAATATTTGCACAAAGAAAGAAAAGTCATTTTGTCAGGTGGTGCCTGTGGCTCAAGGAGTAAGGGTGCTGACCCTGTATTCCAGAGGTGGTGGGTTCAAACCTGGCCCTGGCCAAAAACTGCAAAAAAAAGTCATTTTGTTAGAAAGACATGTGCTCTTAAATTTGTGTGCGTGTGTTTTTTTCTTTAGTACATGAGTTGAGCTGTAGTGCTTGAATGTTTATTGCAGCACAGTTTGCAATAGCAAAGATGTGGAATCAACCCAAGTGCCATCAATACATGAGAGGATGGCTGGGCGCAGTGGCTCATGCCTGTCATCCTCGCACTCTGGGAGGCTGAGGCAGGTGGATTGCCTGAGCTTGAGCATAAGCGAGACCCTGTCACTACTGAAAATAGAAAAGCTGTGGCAAGATGATTGCTCAAGCCCGAGTTGTAGGTTGCTGTGAGCTATGACACCACAGCACTCTACCCATGGTGACAGCTTGAGACTCTCAAAAATGAACAAACAAAAACAAAAAATACACGAGTCGATTAGCAAAACGTAGTATGTGTATACCACACAGTACTACTCAGCCATTAAAAAAATGGTAGGGGCAGCGGGCGACACCTGTGGCTTAGTGAGTAGGGCGCCGGCCCCATATACCAAGGGTGGCAGGTTCAAACCTCACCCCAGCCAAACTGCAACAAACAAATAGCACCTGTAGTCCCAGCTACTCAGGAGGCTGAGGCAAGAGACTCGCCTAAGCCCAGGAGTTGGAGGTTGCTGTGAGCTATGATGCTACAGCACTCTACCAAGGGCAGTAAAGTGAGACTCTGTCTCTAAAAAAAAAATGGTAGGGGTTGGCTTGGGGCCCATAGCACAGTGGTTACGGCAACAGCCACATACACCGAGAGTGGCAGGTTTAAGCCTGGCCTGGGCCAGCTAAACAACAATGACAACAAAAAATAGCTGGGCGTTGTGGCAGTCACCTGTAGTCCCAGCTACTCAGGATGCTAAGGCAAGAGGATCGCTTGAGCCCAAGAGTTTGAGGTTGCTGTGAGCTATAATGCCATGGCACTCTACCCAGGTGACAGAGTGAGACACTGTCTCAAAAAAAAAATGGGAAAAATGAACATTAGATATACTCATAAATTGTAACTAATTGATCAACAGCCATGTGCACATTTGGTTGTAAAACTCCACAGAAAGCAAGCAGAGGGGAGGGGGCAGGAGCGGAGGGGTCAACTCACATCTAACAGGTACAGTGGACACTGTCCAGGTGATCGCTGTGCGTGTAACTTTGACTTGAACTGCACAAAAGCAATTCATGTGTCCAAAACATTTTTATTTCCATAACATTCTGAAATAAAAAATAAAGAGAATCACATACACACACAGAAAAACAATCATCTTGTTCAATGTAAGGCTTTGTTGTTTTCATTAACTTCAACCATTACGTATTGTACTCTTTGGTGCTAATCAGACCTTATGTTAATCTGAGTTATTTGCTGCTGCTGCTGCTGCTGCTGCTGCTGCTGAAGACAGCTAATATATCTATCATCATTAAATTCCATCTTCCTGAGAGTACAAAGAACAATGTAGTTAATGTTTTGTAAAATAGTCTCTTGCTAAGTAAAGGACTTTTAGAATGTCTTATAAAAGATAAGACATTTATCAGAATTCTCATTTTGACAACTGTCTTCTTAATTCTTAAATTTTCCCCCATGTTTCTTCACCTTGGGTTAATAGTGGTTCATTGTCTTGTCAGGATCTCCAGTGCCGCAGGCTCAGTCCCCACAGCCTCTCCTATTGGGTGCTAGACTGCAGAGCGCCCCCACCCTCACTGACATCTATCAGAACAAGCAGAAGCTCAGAAAACAGCATTCTGACCCTGTGTGCCCATCCCATGCCGGGGCTGGGTACAGCTGCTCACCTCAGCCTAGTCGTCCTGGCAGCCTTGGAACCTCTCCCACCAAACACATGGGATCCTCTCCACGGGGTTCTGACTGGTTCTTTAGAACTCCGTTACCAACAATCATTGGCTCTCCTACTAAGGTGTGTTCATCAAACCCTTTGGCAGGTATAGTGTGTTATGGAAAGGACTTGGTGCTGAGACTAGCTGTGATTTAATGGGCACTTGCTATATGCCCAGTGCAGGGTAGGCACTTGGTGAATGCCTGATGTGCATGACCCCACTTAATCCTCAGAAAGGGAAATCGAGGCTTAGAGAGCTTGAATGAACAATACAAAGTCACACAGCTGTAAATAGAAAGCCAGCATTTGAATCCAGGTTTACCCCTGATACTGGGTCATACAGCCTCTGATTCTACATGTTTCTTTAGACCACAGCTCCTTTCAAAATCCCCAAAACGCAAGCATCTTCCAACCTGTTAGCCTTGGTTCCTCGTCATGGGCCTACTGAAGGGCAGTCCAGAGACAGGAGTGACCCACGGGAGTGCGCCCATTGCCTCTCAGGGCTCGGGAGTGAGAGGCCACGCTCTGAACAGCAGAACAAGGCAGAGTTCGGCAGGTAAAAGACTGTTTCCTCTCCAGCCTTAAATGTGGAAACTGTAATAGTGAATAGATACATTTCTGTCACCAAAGCAGCCAGTAGCTGGTTTATGCCATATGGTTACTGATCTGTGCTGTATACATTTAGAATGTCTGGAAATCACAAATGTTTCCTCTAACTATGTAAATACAGAGCTCTCCCTGAACTTCCTCAATACACGAGACTACATGATTTCTTTTTTTTTTCTTATTGAAGTTTATCTCTACCCTGAATTGTTTAGTGTCTGTTTTTTTGTTTCCTTGTTCTCTGGCTTCTTTTAACCCTTCTTTTTTTTTGTTTTAAAGTATACTTTTCTGTTACTACCATCACTATTCTTTTCAGGTCTGTCAGTACTGGGAAATTATCAGATCAACAAGTGAAGATGCCTTTAGGTGGACACCAGGGCAGCACAGACAGCTTAAATACTGAGCGGCCAATGGATATAGGTAAGAAAAATCTGGTTTCTTTTTAGGCAAGTAATTTGTAATTATATGGATTATGCTACTCATATTGCTGTTGTAACAAATCACCACATGCTTGGTAACATAAACCAACATAGGTGTAGCCTCTCCCAGTCGTGGAGGTCGTGGTCATCTCGCTGTTTCTCACTAGCTGGGCAAGGTGGGCTCTGTTCAGGGCTTGGTGATCAGCAGCCTGTGAGCTAGAATTCTGACCAAGATTGCTTTTTATCATTAAAATAATACTGGCCAAAATTAGCTTAAACAGTCATGTATTCCTAAGCATTTCTTTTCCTTTCTTTTTTTTTGCAGTTTTTGGCCGGGACTGGGTTTGAACCCACCACCTCCAGTATATGGGGCCAGCGGCCTACTCCTTTGAGCCACAGGCACCACCCAGTATTTCTTTTATAGCATCTGAATCCTATAAAGATCTGTAGGTCATTGGCTCAGTGCCCATAGCTCACCAAGTAGGGCGTCAGCCACATACACCAAAGCTGGTGGGTTCAAGCCCAGCCCGGGCCTGCTATACAATAATGACAACTATAGGCAAAAAATAGCCAGGTGTTGTGGCAGGTGCCTGTAGT
>NW_003852441.1:1980524-1993781 GCF_000181295.1 Otolemur garnettii | reverse complement strand
CGGGGCGGTGCCTGTGGCTCAGAGGAGTAGGGCGCTGGCCCCATATGCCAGAGATGGCGGGTTCAAACCCAGCCCTGGCCAAAAACTGCAAAGAGAAAAAAAGATCTGTAGGTCACAACCTTTCATGTTGTTTCAGGACTGTTAGGTCCATAAACACCTGCATCTAGGTTACTGCATGTCCTAAAACAAGACCAACTGCAGACCCCAGACTGTCCCAGACCTGTTTAATCAGATTGTCGATGAATTTCAGGAATCAGTATGTGTAATACTCATACTTGAGAATCATTATTGTAACCTCTTTGTTCTTTTTTTTTTTAGAGACAGAGTCTCACTTTGTCACCCTTGGTAGAGTTGTTGTTTAGCTGGCCTGGGCTGGGTTTAAACCCACCAGCCTTGGTGCATGTGGCCGGCACTGTAACCACTGAGCAGCGGGCGCCACCTTAATTTTAGTTTGTTTAGCCAGCCTTGTAATTTAGGGATAAATTCTGCTTTGGTATTGTATATAAACCCTTTTATGTTACTAGGTTCATATTGCCAGTATTTTCTGATGATGTTTATATCAGTATTAATAAAATATTAGTCTATGGTTTTCTTGTGGTATGTGTCTGATTTTGTGTCATGGTTAAGACTGTCCTTGTAGAGTGAGTTGGGAAGTGTTCATACCTCTTCAGGTTTTTTGGAAGAGTTTGTGAAGAGTTGGTGTTCTCTAAATATTAGGCAGAATTTACCCATCAAGTCATCTGGGCTTTTCTTTGTGAGAACCTATTTTGTTTTTTGAGACAGAGTCTTATTCTCTTGCCCAGGCGAGAGTACCATGGCGTCAACCTACCTCACAGCAACCTCAAACTCCTGGGTTCAAGTGATCCTCCTATCTCAACCTCCTGAGTAGTAGCTGAGACTATAGGTACCCACCACCACCCAGCCATTTTTCCTATTTCTTGCTTTCCTTTTTTTTTTTTTTCTTTTCAATTTTCACCAGGGCTGGGTTTGACCAGGGCTGTGGTATATGGGGCCGGCGCCCTACTCCTTGAGCCACAGGTGCCGCCCTATTTTTTCTATTTCTAGTAGATACGGGGTCTCGCTCTTGCTCAGGCTGGTCTCAAACTTGTGAGCTCAAGCAATCCTCTTCAGCCTCCCAGAGTGGTAGGATTACAGGCATGAGCCACTGTACTTGGCCCATGTGGGAACCTGTTTGATTATTACTTCACTCTTCTTGTTTATAGATCTATTCAGAATTTTAAACTCAGTTTCTTTCCAAGAATTTGTTCATGTCATCTGAGTTATCTAATCTGTTAACATATGAATGTTCAAAGTATTTCCTTAAAATCTTATTCATTTTTCTAAAGCCAGTACTAATGTCCCCTTTCTTTCTTGATCTTAGTATTTGAGTCATCTGTCTTTTTTTAGTCTAGCTAAAAGCTTATAATTTTGATCTTTACAAAGAACCAACTTTTGACTTTGTTGATTTTCTCTATTTTCTTTCTTTTTTTTTTTTAATTTTATTTATTTATTTTTTTAGAGACAGAGCCTCACTTTATCACCCTCAGTAGAGTGCCGTGGCATCACAGCTCACAGCACCCTCCAGCTCTTGGGCTTAAGTGATTCTCCTGCCTTAGCCTACTGAGTAGCTGGGACTATAGGCACCTGCCAGAACGCCTGGCTGTTTTTTTGCTGCAGTTTGGCGTGGGCTGGGTTTGAACCTGCCACCATTGGTATATGGGGTTCAGTACCCTACCCACTGCACCACAGGTGCAACCTGATTTTCTCTATTTTCTATTACGTATTTCTGCTCTAAAACTTAATCTTCTTCCTCCTCTTGCTTTAGATTTCATTTGCCCTTTTTATCCCAGCATGTTAAAAGGTAGAAGTTTAGTTTGTTGATTTGAGATCTTTCTTCTTTTTTAATAAAGGCATAGCTATAAATTTCCTTCTTAGCACTACGTTAGCTGTATCCTGTAATTTTGGTATGCTGTATATTCATTTTCATTTATCTTAAGTTATTTCCTGATTTCCTTTGTGATTTCTTCTTTGAACAGTTGGTTATTTGGGATTGTATTGTTCCATTTCTACATATTTGTAAGTTCACCAAATTTCCTTGTTATTATTTCCGGTATTTCTCCATTTTGGTTGGAGAACATACTACACATGATCTTAGTCACTTTCAAGGTGTTGTGGGTTGTCTTACAGCTTGACAGGTATATCCTAGGAATGTTCCATGTGAACTTGAGTATGTATTCCAGGGCTGCTGGGTGAAGTGTTCTGTAGGTGTCTGGTACGTCCAGTTGGTTAATGTTTCTTTGCTAATATTCTGTGGACTTGTTCTATCTATTATTTTTTTTTTTTTTGAGATAGAGTCTCATTATGTCACACTCAGTAGAGTGCTGTGGTGTCACGGCTCACAGCAACCTCCAACTCTTAGGTTTAGCGATTCTCTTGCCTCAGCCTCCCAAGTAGCTGGGACCACAGGCACCCAGCACAATGCCTGGCTTTTTTTTTTTTTTTTTGAAGTTGGCTTTGTTGTTCAGCAGGCCCAGGCCCGGCTTGAACCTGCCAGCTGCAGTGTATGTGGCTGGCGCCCAACTCACTGAACTGCAGGCACCGAGCCTGTTCTATCTATTATTAAAAGCAGTGAATTGAATCCTCCATCTATTATTTTTGAATTGTCTCTAACTGTCTTCATTTCTGTCAGTTTTGCTTGATGTATTTTAGGGTTCTGTTGTTATGTTCGTATATATTTATAAATAAGTCTTTCTGATGAATGGATCCTTTTATGATTACAAAATGTTCTTTTTATCTCTAGTAACTTTTTTGTTTTAAAATCTATTTTTTCTAGTATTTGTATAGCCACTCTCACTTTCTTATGCTGCTTGTTTGCATGATGTATCATTTCTCATCCTACTTTCAGTCTAGTTATCTCTTTGACACTAAGGTGTGTCCTCTATGGAGGCATGTGATTATGTATTTAGTCTGACAAATTCTGCCTTTTGATTGGGTTATTTACTCCATTCATTCATGTTGTTATTGGCAGGAACATTCTACTTTTGTTTTGTATGCATTCACATCTTTTTGTTTCTCCCTCACTGCTTTTTTTTTTTTTACATTAAGTGAATATTTTCTAGTGTCACCTTTTGTTCCCTTTAATGATAATTTTACTTTTTTACATAGCTTATTTTCCTACTGATCTTAGAAGCCCAGTGATACGTTGTTACTTTATATGATTTTTGTCTTTTAAAGAAGTGAGAAAGGAAGAAAGAACAAGTACACATGTATGGTTTATCCTATTCACCTTATTTACCATTTCTAGTTCTCTTCATTTGTTTTTGTGGACTTGAGTTACCAGCTTAGCCCCCACCTGCCTCTTTTGTGTTATCATGAAATATTCTACCATTTCTTCATGATATATGCCAACAATGCAGTTATAGATATCATGTTTTAAACCATTGCTTTCAAAATCAGCTAAGAGAAAAAAGGAAAAGAAACTGCAGTTACACTGTTTTGTAATCACATAATCACCTTGGCCTGTGCGCTTTCACTCAGGCTGGGATTACCATCTGGGGTCAGTTGCTTATGGCCTGAAGAGCTTCCCTTGGTGTTTCTTGCAAGTCAGGCCTGCTGGCAGCAAATTGTTTCAGCTTTTGTTTATTTGGGAATGTTTTTATTTTGGCTTCATTTTTGAAAGAGTTTTTGCTTGATAGTTTATCCTTTGAGTACTCTAAATCTGCCCTCCCCTGGCTCTCTGTCCTCTCTTCTTTCTAATCATGAATCAGCAGCCCTGTCAGTCCTCCTTGGCTTCCTTTGTGTGTGACCAATCATTTTCTCCTGATGCTCTCAAATAGTCTTCAGCTTTCACCATGTCTGACGATGTGTCTGAATGTTGATCTCTTTGCTTTTATCTTCCTTGGAGGTTTTTGAACTTTTTTGGTATTAAGATTAATGTTTTATCAATTTGGGAGAGTTTTTAGCTATTTTCTATTTAGATATTTTTTCTGTGCCTTTTTCTCCTCTCCTTGGATACTTCCCAAGTATCTGGGACTACAGGCACATGCTACATTGCCTAAATAATTTTTCTTCTTCTTCTTTTTTTTTTTTTTTTAATAGAAACAGAGTCTTGTTCTTACTCAGGCTGGTCTTGAATTCCTGAACTCAAGCCATCCTCCCACCTTGGCCTCTCAGTACTAAGACGACAGGCCTGAGTCACCATTCCAGCCTCCTTTATTTTAGAAGCAAGATTTCGTTTAGCTTTTCAAACATTCCCAGTAGTTGCTTTGAAGCCTTTACCAGGTTGGACATTTGATTACTCTGAAGAGAAGTCTCTGTTGCCTGCTTTCCTTTCTATGTACGATTATACTTCATGGTTTGTTTTGATATATCGTGATTTTTTGTTGAAAATTGGACATTTTAGAGAACATTTTATAGCAGTTCTAGGTGCTGGTCTTGTTCTCTACTTTGAGCTTGTTTTTCCGCTTTATTGTTGGTTTACTATTGGTGGGCTGTTTCAATGGCGT
Organism: Otolemur garnettii; assembly: GCF_000181295.1. Lineage (NCBI taxonomy): Eukaryota > Metazoa > Chordata > Mammalia > Primates > Galagidae > Otolemur > Otolemur garnettii. Next base: position 1,989,276 of record NW_003852441.1, on the reverse strand, counting down.
CTACCTGCTTGCAGTAAAGTCTCCTGCCTCCCTGAGTGGGGCCTGTTGTGTTTCCTCCAAGAGCCCAGTCTGGAGCAGAAAGAGTCATCCTGAGAGTGGCAGTGGTCTTAGCAGGACTGTCTATGACTCTGGTCTCTGGAGCTCCCTACCTCCCTTGGTATCGCTCACTGGAGTTATTCACCTCTGTTAATTGCCGGTTGATTGCTCTATTGTTTTTGACACTGCCCTGGACATAAATTGTTCCATAGTCTGATCTAATTCAGAATATGAATTAGTCTGTATTAGTCGTTCAACTATGAATTAGTCATTTTGGAGGAGTGGCCTTTAAGGGCAAAGGGTCCCTCTGAGCTGTCTCTTTCCCTAGCTCTCTCTGATAAACTTGTACATGGTCTGTTGTTTAGCTTGCTGCTTTCATGGAGCTCCCATCCCAGCCTCTTATTTGCTTACACCGCAATCTTTTTTTTTGAGACAACGTCTCACTTTGTTGCCCTCCATAGAGTGCCATGGGGTCACAGTTCATAGCAACCTCAAACTCTTGGGCTCAGGTGATCCTCATGCCTCAGCCTCCCAAGTAGCTAGGACTACAGGCGCCCTCCACATGGCCCAGCTAATTAAAATCTTCATTGTTTTTGAAAGAGCCCTTATGCTTGAACTTCCCCATGATCTGTTTCAAATAAAAATTCATCTTCTTGGGGGAAAGCTTCAGAATTTTCTCTTCTTTGCCTCCCTAACCACTGGGGAAAGCCTCTGCTCCCTCTGCTGTGGAGCTGGGGGTAAAGACAGGGGTCTGTTTCTCTTGCATTGGCACCCTAGCTTTGTGAGCTGGGTACTGAGGGACGGTGGGAGCCTCTGGTGTCCTCTGCTGGCCTCTACTGGTGTGGCACCTCTATTAGGGGGACACAACCAGGGGCCCAGATTTCCTGCTCTGCTGAGCTGGCTTAGAACTTCCACCCTGTGAGTAGAGACAGTTCTTACTGAGCTAATGTGGATTTTCTTGAATATATATTTCATCATCTCTTGTATGTCCTCAGGACACAACTTCCAGAGATTTTTCATGTTTTCTGTTTGATTCATTTTCTTGCTGTGTCACTGGACTAGAGGGCAGTGGCACGATCAGAGCTCATTGCAGCTTTAAATTCTGGGTTCAGTTGATTGTCCTGCCTTGGTCTCCTGAGTAGCTGGGACTACAGCTGTGTACACCATGCTTAGCCCTTCCTCCTTCCCTCCCTTCCTCTTTCTCAGGCTGGTCTTGAACTCATGGCATCAAGCTATCCTCCTATCTCAGCCTCCTAAAGTCCTAAGATTATAGTTCTAGGAGATTGTTCCACCTACCTCAGCCTAATTTTTAAAAGTTTTTTTTTTATAATTTCTTTTCTGCCTTCCACATGAACTATTAAATTACCAATTTATCTTTCTATTCATGAAGTTTCAATTTTTGAAAATAAAAACTGTTGACAATAGGAAAAACTTAAGATCTTAAGGGAAAAAAATTTAGGGTCTTTAGATCTTAAAATGTACCCACAAACATCCTTAAATACTTGCATACCTGCTAAAATAGAATCTTGAAGGTCTATAAGATTACATAAAGAGAATAGCTGTGTCATTTTATACACCTTGTGTAGCAGTAAGTACTCTAATTCATTTCTAATTACTATTCCCTTGCTCCCTAGAAGAACTTTGTGAGCTCTCTCTTCTTGTATTAAGTAAGTCTATTGTGCTCTCTGAAGATGAGATGAACCCTGGGACAGTGTTTGTCTGTATTTGGTTCAGTGTCTCTTTCTTCAAATTTATGATTTGAGGCCTGGCATGGTGGCTCATACTTATAATTCTAGCACTCTTGGGAGGCCAAGACAGGCAGATCTCCTGAGCTCATGAGTTCGATACCAGCCTGAGCTAGAGCAAGACCCCATCTCTAAAAATAGCCAGGTGTTGTGGTAGACGCCTGTAGTTCCAGATACTTGGGAAGCTGAGGCAAGAGAATCAGTTAAGCCCAAGAGCTGTGACGCCACGGTACACTACCAAGGGTGACAAGGTGCGATTCCATCTTAAATAAATAAATAAATTTATAATTTGTGTTGTTACTTCCAGCTTCCCTCTTACAGTCTCAGAAGCCATAAGATGGCTTTTAGATGTTTGAATATGAAAAAGCTTTAGACAGCTTTTACTGATTCTCCATGGTTCAGGAGATGGGGGATTTCTCACCTCCTCTTCCTTTGGCCCACGCTCAGCCTTCAGCCCCTTGACATCTCCACCTCCCTTCCTGCCTAATGACAGATGTAAGGGTGTGGTTCTAAGGCACTGTGTGTACTTTGTCTAAACTTTCTATGTTTTTCTAAAGCTGTGTTGCTGTGGAGGCTGCTGATCACCTTTCACTTAACCTTCTGATTCTATGCCCTGTTCTCAGTTTTCACTTTTTCAAATTATACTCAACAGGTGTGACTTAAAGTTCATATATCTTAGAAGTGTACAAAAGGAACCCTGAACACAAGACTTTGGTGTGAAGGTGATTCACATCTGACAATTATTTTTAAAGGAAATATGGTATTGCATTTTCTGATTTTAAGAGTAATAAATGCTTTTTGTTAAAAAAAAAAAAAAAAGAAAGAAAAAACATAGAAGACAAAAATCTCCCTGTAATCCCTCCATCCCAGCCCTGGACATGGACACTGTCAAGGTCATGTAACATGTTATGAACCTTCTGTTGTAGCTCCTGCAGGAGCCTGTGGTGGTGTGCTGGCGCCTCCTACAGGGACAGCGGCAAGTTCTAGGGCTGTCCTCTTCACTGTAGGGTCCCCTCCACACAGTGCCACGGCCCCCACTTGTACCCACATGGTCCTTCGGACAAGAACAACCTCAGGTGAGGAACATGGGCCATATACCAGTCTTTGGCTGGAATTTGGAGTGTAGTGTTCTGGTAAAGAGCCACTGCGGTAACTCAGACAGGTCCCTCCACTAAGTGAAAGTGCTGTATTAAAATGTTACAGATACACATTGTATATAATATATATCAGGATAAAATATGTATGTGCTGCTCTGTGAAAAATTAGCTCACACATGGTACTTCTCAGGTTTCATATCCAAAGGCTTACTTTAGTACAGGCAGTTCCCAGGTTACAAACCAGATAGGTTATGTAGGTTTATTCTCAAGTTGAATTTGTATGTAAGTTGAAACAGGTCCATTTTCCTATAGCCTGTAATAGCCCCTGTTCATTAAGTGAGTTGTACATAAATCTGATGTTTGTAACTCAAGAACTGCCTATAGATCCAGTAAACTACTTGAAAATGATAAGTTGTTTATATTTTTTAGAAAGTTAAGATTCGTTTATTTTACTTTTGTACTTTGAAACCCAGTGTTTGCATTTACACAGGCTAATAGATTTATTTTATCATTTACGCTCCATAAATACATTATTAACAAAAATTTAAAAAGTATTTAGAATGGACTTGAAATCAGTCAGATGACATTGTCTTACACAGTGCGTCTGGTGTCCTTGAAGTTCTCCTGCGCTAAAGTTACCGTTGAAGGGGGTGGCACCTATGGCTCAGTGAGTAAGGCGCCGGCCCCATATACCGAGGGTTGTGGATTCAAACCCAGCCCCGGCCAAACAGCAACAAAAAATAGCTGTGCATTGTGGCAGGTGCCTGTAGTCCCAGCTACTTGGGAGGCTGAGGCAAGAGAATCACCTAAGCCCAAGAGCTGGAGGTTGCTGTGAGCTGTGATGCCATGGCACTCTACTGAGGGCGACAAAGTGAGACTCAGTCTCTAAAAAAAAAAAAAGTTACCATTGAAGGTAGCAGCAAGTTAATAAGCATAGGATAACAAAGATAAGGAAAGCGTAATCTTCCTAAAACTATAACTTTTTATACTCAAAGCTTGCTTTTCTTTGTGAGATAAAAATAATACACTAAATTTAAAAAAAATTAAAAAACAAAACAAAACCATAAGCTGGCTCAGAGCCCACAGCTCAGCAGTTAGGGCTCCAGCCACATACACTGAGGCTGGCAAGTTTGAACCTGGTCCAGGCCAGCTAAACAACTGCAACAAAAAAATAGCTGGGCATTGTGTCGAGCACCTATAGTTCCAGCTACTTCAGAGGCTGAGGCAAGAGAATAACTTAAGCCCAACAGTTTGAGGTTGCTATGAGCTGTGACAGCACAGCACTCTACTTAGGGCGACATAGTGAGACTCTGTCTCAAAACAATAAAAATAAACAAACAAAACAGGAAGTCATAATGCTGGATCAGTCATCCACGTGGAGAAGGACGTCTGCCGAGCAGACGGGGTTTCATGTTTGTACATCACCCGCTGCCTCCCCCCATGGAGCCAGGTCTGTGGAGACAGTAGAGCTAAAATCTTATTTTTAAGATAATTAATAATCTTAATAAGAAAATGCCATTTTAAGGAAGTAGTAGTTTATATCTAACTACACCAAGGTTTTTAAAGTATGATGCCCAACACTGCTGAGGTTTTTAATAGGATCTGTGTGCTTACTCACGGCTGTGTTGGAAAGTACTATGTGGTAATTCTTAGGAAGAACTGTAAAAAATGTTTAATACTTGGTCTGTGGTAATTCTATTCCTGTATAATGCCACTTTGGAGTATTCATGACAAAGAAATCACTGGAAAGAAAAACTGTTTGCATTTTGTTACTGTGTTGTTTGTAATGTGAATAAAAAGCAGCAGCAGTGTCAGTGACTCCAGAGAGACACTGTGTGTGTGAATCCAGTGAGCCATAGAATGTTACAATCGTGAGGCCTGGCCCTGGTGATTGGCTCACGCCTTTAGCCCCAGCACTCTGGGAGGCTAAGGTGGGTGGATTGCCTGAGCAAGAGCGAGACCTTGGCTCCACTAAACATAGAAAAATGAGCTGAGTGTTGTGGTGGGTGCTTGTCGTCCCAGCTACTTGAGAGGCAGACGCAAGAGGATTTCTCAAGCCTGAGAGTTTGAAGTTCCTATCAGCTATGACACCAGGGCACTCCACCCAGGGCAACAAGAGTGAGATTGTCTCCAAAAACAAACAAAAAAAATTGTGAGGGCCATGGAGCAAAAAGGAATAATGGATATGATATAAATTTGTTTAAAACAGAATATAAAAATGTAGCTGTGATGATGTCTGACATAAAATATACATATAGATAATAAATAGAAATGAACATGGAAAAATAAAAATTAATTATGTCCTTAAATGCAGGTAAAGGATCGGTGACTTTATTTTACGTGTTACTGTAGTAAGTTTTATTCAGCACGTGAGAGCAGGAGTGGGTGAGAGAGCCCTAACTCGGCACTGCCTCATTTCCTGTGCTTCCTTGCAGTGGGGTCCAGCAGCTCTGGAGGCTCTCTGTGCTCTGCGAGTGGCCGTGTGTGTGTGGGTTCCCCACCTGGGCTGGGCGTGAGCTCTTCCCCTCCCGGAGCAGAGGCAGCTCCCAGCCTGAGATTCGTGCCTTACGGTGCTTCACCCCCCAGCCTAGAGGGGCTCATCACCTTTGAAGCCCCTGAACTGCCGGAGGAGACACTGATGGAGGTAGAGTGGAGACTGTAATGTTGATGTGATATGAGAATGTTCCTGTGATGGCAGAAGAACAGATACACAGTTATGTTCTTCTCTTTAACTCCTTTTTCTTTTCTATGTGAAAACACTGCTGCTATATATTCATAATAATGTTGACAATGACACGCAACAAACTGTGGTTCGTAGGAAGTGGCACGTGGATAGGTTGTGGGATATTTAAACATAATCTTTGTTCTAAAAATGTAACTTCTGGCCAGGCAGGGTGGCTCACACCTGTAATCCTAGCACTCGGGGAGGCCGAGGTGAGTGGATTGCCTGGGCTCACAGGTTTGATACCAGCTCAAGACACAGCAAGACCTTGTCTCTAAAAATAGCTGGGCATTGTGGTGGGCTCCGGTAGTCCCAGTCACCGGGAAGGTGAGGCAAGAGAATCGCTTGAGCCTGAGTTTGAGGTTGCCATGAGCTATGACATTAAGGCACTCTACCAAAGGTGACAAAGTGAAACTCTTGTCTCAAAAAAAAAAGTGTGATTTAGTGCACAGAGAATATCATTATCTTATTTGTATCTCCTATATATTGATCGAATTGTTCATGTTTTTTCCTGGTATAAAAGAACAGTAACCTCTTATATTTGGACCTTCCCTGATATGTACACACAAATGTGCACACCTGCCATTGTTTAATTTGTGTTTGTTTTCTTTTTTTTTTTTTTTTTTTTTTGAGACAGAGCCTCAAGCTGTCCCCCTGGGTAGAGGGCTATGGCATTACAGCTCACAGCAACCTCCAACTCCTGGGCTCAAGCGAGTCTCCTGCCTCCGCCTCCCAAGTAGCTGGGACCACAGGCGCCCGCCACAACGCCCGGCTATTTTTTGGTTGCAGCCGTCATTGTTGTTTTGGCGGGTCTGGGCTGGGGATTCAAACCCGCCACCTTAGGTGTACGTGGCTGGCGCCTTAGCCGGTTGAGCTATAGGCGCCGAGCCATTGTGTTTGTTTTCTTACCAGCTTTCTGAAATTTAAAAATCTCTTTTGGTCATTCTGATATTTATAAGTATAGAAAAGCATTAGCCATGGCCATGGTTTATATACAGAAATGAGTATGTCCCTGTTCTTAATCTGAGATTCTCTAAAACAAGTTGGCTTTGCTGCAGCGTGAACACACAGACACCCTGCGCCATCTGAACGCAATGCTCATGTTCACCGACTGCGTGCTGGACCTGACCGCCGTCCGGGGAGGAGACCCTGAGCTGTACACGTCGGCAGTGTCTCTGTACCAGATTCAAGAGAGTGTGGTTGTAGACCAGATCAGTCAGCTGAGCAAAGACTGGGGGTAGGTTCCCCCCTTGTGTTCGTTTCCGGATTCTTCATCCTTTCTCTAAACTGTCTGAGGTGTAGGAATCGTCATCCACTGATTGATGATCATGTCTCATGAGTTATTTCATTGTATTAGATTTCACTGTCTGAGCTGAGACTTTGAGGTTATGCAATCTTAGTATTACCTTTTCTCTGTAAATTACACCATTGAAGATATTTGATGATAAAGAGATTGTATTGATTTTTACCCATGTGTATCTTTTGTTTTCAAAATACACCCACGTTTCTCCATTCTTTGAGTTTTGTGCGTTAAGAAATCAAGGAGGATGTGGTCCCTGTAGAAAGGCTATTTTAATGGTGACCTGAGGTGTGAAGCACCAGCTCTTACTGGTTCACAAGGTAACACTGTGCTCCTGTCTTCTGTGGCAGGAGGGTGGAGCAGCTGGTGTTATACATGAAGGCAGCACAGCTGCTGGCGGCTTCTCTGCATCTTGCCAAAGCTCAGATCAAGTCTGGGAAACTGAGCCCATCCACAGCTGTGAAACAAGGTATGAAAGGAGAAGACAGTGAGTGATTGCAGAGTCCTGAGTTGTGCTTTCCCTCTCACACCAAGAGAAACAGGTTTTGATAAGGAATCACTGGGTTGTTCAATATGCTTTTTTTTTTTTTTTAAAGAGAGGTCTAACTCTGTGACCCCGGACTGCAGGGCAGTGACAGTATTATAGCTCACTGCAGCCTCACACTCTTGGGCTCAAGTGACCCTCCTGCCTCAGCCTCCCAAGTAGCCAGGCACCTACTACCGTAGCTGGCTAATTCTTCCATATATGTATATTTATTTTATATATGTATATATACATATATATTTATTTATTTATTTATTTATTTTAGAGACAGTGTCTCACTGTGTTCCCACGCTGATCTCAAACTCCTGGCTTCAAGGGACCCTCATACCTCAGCCTCCCAAGTAGTTGGGTTTATAGGTGTGAGCCACCATGCCTGGCCTCAGTATTCTTAATAGGGAGAAAATGCTGGCTTTTTAGTTTTTCATCATTTAACTGATTCACAGAGAAGTCAGAAGTGCTTAATTCTTTTTTTTTTAGAAGTGCTTTATTCTTAATCTTTTTATATACTAAAAGAGAGAATGTATGAAAGAATCCTATTTCTAGTCCTTTTTTTAAATGATCATTTAGTTAACCTTCCTTGTATCAGCAGGAAAGGTTCATATCACAGTGTCTTTATTTCTGGAGGAAAACCAAGTTTAGTTCCCATCTCAACTTCTTTCCAGTTGTCAGAACTCTGAATGAACGGTACAAATTCTGCATCGCCATGTGCAAGAAACTTACAGAGAAGCTGACCCGCTTCTTCTCTGACAAACAGAGGTTTATTGATGAAATCAACAGCGTGACAGCAGAGAAGCTCATCTATAACTGTGCTGTAGAAATGGTAACCCTTTTGATGGTTTAGTATTGTAAAGTACTACTTACCTTTTTTTTTTTTTTTTTTTGAGACACAGTCTCGCTCAGTCACTCTGGGGTAGAGTGCTGTGGTGTCACAGCTCACAGCAACCTCAAATCTTGGGCTCAAGTGATTCTGTTGCCTCAGCCTTCCAAGTAGCAGGGATTACTGGCCCTACAATGCCCGGCTATTTTTTAGAGACAGGGTCTTTCTCTTGCTCAGGCTGGTCTCAAACTCCTGAGCTCAAGCAGTCGTCCCGCCTCAGCCTCCCAGAGTGCTGGGATTACACGTGTGAGCCACTGTGCCCGGCCCAGTACTACTTACTTATCTTTAAGAGCCCCTTTTGAATTGAATAGTGGTTGTCACTATCTATGTTATCTGCTGCTTAAGAAATTCTAATTAGGGCTTGGCACCTGTGGCTCAAGTGGCTAAGGCACCAGCCACATATATCTAAGGTGGCGGGTTCAAATCTAACC
>NW_003852441.1:1976964-1980494 GCF_000181295.1 Otolemur garnettii | reverse complement strand
GCTACAACCAAAAAAAAAAAAAAAATAGCCAGGCGTTGTGATGGGCACCTGTGGTCCCAGCTACTTGGGAGGCTGAGGCAGGAGGCTTGCTTGAGCCCAGGAGTTGGAGGTTGCTGTGAGCTGTGATGCCATAGTACTCTACCCAAGGGGACAACTTGAGGCTCTGTCTCAAAAAAAAAGAAAAAAAAAAAGAAATTCTGATTGGATAAAAGTTTTAGGAAGAAACACTGCTTTGTCAACCATTCCTTAACTCGTGTGCTTAGGTTCCCTTCTCTGACCTTAATGAAGGATGGACAGAAAGTAAAACCTGCTTTTCCAATTGTCTGGTTATAATATTGGAACTAATTTATTTGTTTTTTTTCTCTACTAGGAAAAAGTTGCTCTGAAGTATAGATAAAAATGGGAGCTGATAAAGAAGTGGTTCAGTGGAGGAAAACTGACGAGCCAGTCTTACTTTTTACCACATTAACATAAGATACCTTCTCCCACTTGTCTACTTTGTGTTTTTTTTTTTTTTGGTAGAAACAGAGTCTCAACTTTATTGCCCTTGGTAGAGTGCTGTGGCATCACAGCTCACAGCAACCTCCAGCTCTTGGGCTTAGGTGATTCTCTTGCTTCAGCCTCCCGAGTAGCTGGGACTATAGGCTCCCACCACAACGCCCAGCTATTTTTTTGTTGCCGTTTGACCAGGGCCAGGTTCAAACCTGCCACCCTTGACATATGAGGCCAGCACCCTACCCACTGAACCACAGGCACCACCCTTTACTTTGTTTTTGAGACAGAGTCTCTATGTGGCCCTTGGTAGAGTGTCGTGGTGTCACAGCTCACAGCATCCTCGAACTCTTGTGCTTAATTGGTTTTCTTGTCTCAGTTTCCCAGGTAGCTGGGACTACAGGTACCTTCCACAATACCTGGCTGTTTTTTTGTTGTAGTTGTCATTGTTGTTTAGCAGGCATAGTCTGGGTTCGAACTCGCCAGCCTGTGTGTGTGTAGCTGGTGCCATAACCACTGTGCTACAGGTGCCGCCAAGCCTTGTTTTTTTTTTTTTTTTTTTTTTTTTGAGGCAGAGTCTCTCTTGTGCCACCTCAGAGTCTTGGGCTCAAGCAATTCTCTTGCCTCGGCCTCTCGAGTAGCTGGGACTACAGGTGCCTGACACAACACCCGGCTATTTTTAGGGATGGGATCTCGCTCTAGCTCAGGCTGGTCTCAAACTTGTGAGCTCAGGCGATCCGCCCTCCTCAGCCGACCAGAGTGCTGGTTTTACAGGTGTGAGCCACTGTGCTTGGCCCACTTGTCTACTTTGAATTATATGGTTTATGTTATACCCTTGTCTTATTTTGAAATATATTAAATAACTTTCGAATATAAACCGTTGATAAGAGTGATACATATTTTATGTTATATATTAAACTATTATTATATATAATATATATTGCTATAAACTGCTGACACCAATGATGTGTATTGTGTAACTGAATGCTCAATTAAGACTTCATATGATAAAATTTTTAGAATTTTGGCAGGAAGAATGTTCTCTTTCTTATAATAAGAGCCTTATAACTTTAATAAAAGTTCCACCTTTGCACTGGCTGCTTAGTAACTCAGCGGTATTAATGCTTATGTTTATTTCTCCTCTCTTTTCATGGCTGTGATATTCTGTATCCGTTCTATTTACTGTATTGTAAGCTGCTTTAAATTATTTTTTGAAAGAGACAGAGCATATTAACAAGTAAGTTAGGATACCAGATTACTGAGAGTACTGGCATTTAATGATTAAAGAGAAAATCAGAATGTTTTTGGGAAAACCCCTGTGAATAAACTACATCCCCTCTTTCTGCCTTTTCCCTCCTTTTCCGTCACCCACTCACTGCTACTGCTCCTTTCTGATTTAGCAGAAACCCCACCTCCTTTCCTCTGTTCTCTCCTCCTTCCATAGTCTGTGCTGGGTGCACCTCCTCGGTGTTCTGTACCACAAGTGCTTCCTGGTGCAGTGCACGTGTCCCTGGGCGTTAGAGCCCGGTGTTCCCAGGCAGTTACCTGCCTCCCTGCTGCATGCCCTCCTTTGTTGTGTGGCTGCATCTGGCACTTAGCAGGTGCGTAGTAAGTATCTGTGAATGAGTGACTGCACCCACCAATGCTTTGACTGGGAGGAGCAGCCAGTGAGTGACTTCTAACATCATTTAATTACATTATTGTAACATACTTTGGTGAAATGCTGGATTTTCCTCGCATGAAAGTGTATGTCTCAACTTTTTAGTGAAGTTATGGAAGAGCCAGTTTAGGAGGGTTCTGGTGTCTGGTTTGAGTCGTGACTCTGGGTACAGTGTTTGAGTGTGGAATAGCTTGTCAGGGACCAGCCCTCATGGATGTTAGCAGTTCTGTGTAGTTACGTAGATCAGATCATTTCATCAAAATGTGTTAACGTCAGACATACTCCCTTTAAAAATGCATTGCCCGAACAGGTTTGTATTTTCTTGGGAAAATTGAGAATTTTGTTGTTTTGTTTTTGTTGGCCGGTTCCAGGTTCAGTCTGCAGCCCTGGATGAGATGTTTCAACAGACTGAAGATATTGTATATCGCTATCATAAGGCAGCCCTTCTTTTGGAAGGCCTAACTAAGATTCTACAGGACCCTGCAGATATTGAAAATGTACATAAATGTAAGTTGACTTATAAAGTAGCATATATATTGATTGAAATTTAGTTGCAAATAAAGTAAGGGAGCTTGGAGTTTGGAGTTGTGCTGCCTGGGTTTGAGTCTCGGCTTTCCAGCCTCAGCAAATCCCTTAACTTTTTCCTGGTCTCAGTTTATTATTCTTCTTTTTTTTCTGAGACAGAGTCTTGTTTGGTTACCTTTGGTAGAATGCCATGGTCTCATAGCTCACAGCAACCTCAAACTCTTGGGCTCAAGTGATCCTCTTGCCCACCATAATGCCCGGGGTCTTGCTCTAGGTCAGGCTGGTCTCGAACTTGTGAGCTCAGGTAATCCACCTGCCTCGGCCTCCCAGAGTGCTGGGATTACAGGCTAGAGCCACTGAGTCCAGCCTTTCAGTTTCTTCTTTTATAAGATGAGAATGACAATAACTACCTTGTAGAGTTGTTGTGGGGATTAGAAGTAGTACATGTGAAGTACTAGTGGCAAGGGATGTTCACATATGTAGGAAAACTTTGTTTTTATTATTAAATGCAACTATTTAAGCCTCATGGCTGTAGTGACTGAAGATTTCTATGAGGATCCTGTGTGCTGCAGATTGGCTGTGATAGCAGAGTGGAGGCTGAAAGGGGACCCGGATGATCTATCAAACATAGCCCAGAAACCTGTTTTTCTAGGATGTCACAGGCATACCACATTTGGAATGGTCACACATGATGGAAATCCTAAAATTATTTGTGGTTGTGAGCAAGCTAACTGTTAAAACCTGAATGCTGGCTCGGCGCCTATAGCTCAACCAGCTAAGGCGCCAGCCACGTACACCTAAGGTGGCGGGTTCGAATCCCCAGCCCGGACCCGCCAAACAACAATGATGGCTG
>NW_003852441.1:1969901-1976512 GCF_000181295.1 Otolemur garnettii | reverse complement strand
AAAAAAAAAAAAACAACCCTGACTACTCTCTATGATGTGTTTACCTAAGTCTTACCACTGTGCAGCACCAATCGAGGAATCATATCTGAGCTAGTACCAGGCAGAGAGAAGAAAACATTTCTCAGAACTGTTAAATTTGGAGCAAAGATAGAAAAGAGATGACACTGCAGATAGAATGTGATTTCTTTCCATGAGTTCTTAATTTTTGTTGTTTTCTTACTAGATAAATCTAGTATTGAAAGAAGACTGTCAGCACTCTGCTACAGCCCGGCACCCATGTGAGCAGCAGCAGGCTTGCCCTGTGGACTGGCGGGAGGAGCGTAAGGGATGCATTTGGGATGACAGCGGGGCTCAGTCACCCATACCCAGGAAGCTGTAGTTTCTTAACTGGTGACTACCAAAGAACGAGCAGTGATTTCAAACAGAAAAACAATCCAAAAACTACATCTTTATAGGATCTGCCTTATTGGAGAAGTCACCCCTTCCCTTTTTCTTTGTAGAAGCGGAAGAGTGTTCTACTTGGCTCCCAATCTGAATTTGGTAAATAAATGTACCTTAGAACTAGAATTATCAGTACCGTTATTCTTGAGAATAATTAAAAATGCAACAAAGTGAGTGGCTCTTCACTCAGTTCACCAGAGCAATGTGTGAAGTTTCATGTGTTTGCTGAAGTATGAAAGTAAAAAAGTCCATATCTCATCAGGCAGTTTGATGTTTTGTCTAAATCTGAGCACACGTCTTCAAAAGCTCAGGAAGAAATAGCTGAAGAAGCAGCAACAGACGGCTCCTGGAAGAGACTGTGAAGCCTTCAATTTGATCTAATACGGACACATATTAATCTTCCATAAAATCTTTCATATTGCACTAATTTATTAAACAACTGTATATTGGATTTTGCAATTTAAAACTAACTGAGGCACAATGGACTTGTTTAAAATATTTTACTTGATTATATACATATATCCTTTCCAGAATTCATGTATAATCTGGAGTGAACTTTTAAATGGTCAGAAACTTGTGTTCATGTGAACCTTTGCATTACTTTTTACCTATTCATCTACACCCACAGATTTCTCAGTAATATTTGGAGTCGCTGGTTGTCACTTTGGGTTGCATTTTTTTTATTGTGCATGCAGACTGTGCATTGGTGCCTGTGACCTTAGGTTTATTTGGGCAGTATTAGAAAAAAGTATCATGAATCAAGAGGCACTCTTGAGAATTTTAATAGGGCCAAAACAAAGTTGGTGATCTAAAAGCTTGTTAATAATGTGGAGTTTCTACACAAAGTTAGTGAAGAATAAGTTTTGTTTTCTGTTAGGAAAATGGGCAGCTCTCTCCAGCGTGATGTGTGAGTCTCATGTTAATCCTGACAGTTTACCAAACGGCTAGTCATGCAGGATGCGGGGAGTGACCCGGCCCCCTCCAGGGAGCGGTTCCTGTGTTGTATGTATATTTCTGGGTTTCTTTTACTTACCTGCTTGAATACTTGAATAAACCTTTTGCCACTTTTAATCTTTTTATTTTAATCCTTTCACATAAAGTAATCTAAACTCTCCAACAAATTACACAGAAGCTCTTTGGCACTAATCTCATTTTAGTGTACTGATAAAAATAAGCAGACACAAACATGGTTTTCCTTTGACAAAGTAATGTAATTTTTACCTTATTTATCTGTATGAAATTCCAGCGGTTAATTTGAACATTTATTTACATGATGTTTATATTTTTAGTCTTTAATAACAGTGTTTCTACCTCTTGTTTGTAACTGCACGCATTATTCTTGAAACTCGATAAAACTCTCTCAATTGTTATGTAATAGCCTTTTTATTATTATCTGTACAAATGCATATTAAGGTAAAATAAAACTGACCAAGTGTTTCTAGGGTTGGATCCATACGAAGTGGGTTGTCAACCAGATCCTTCCTCAGTGAGTTCAGAGGCCTGGTCCTTCGTGTCCTCTGTCCTGCCCCAGGCCTAGATTCTCAGTGACCGTCGGGCTCCCGGACACATCACTGAACACAGTGATGGTTCCTGCCTCTCCCTGTTGTTTGTGATGCTGTCTTGTGTATAATTTTTGAGTGTACAATGCAGTTTTATTCACGTTCTCTCAGTCAGCACCTTGTTACCTTAGTCGTAGGTTTATTCTGTCCTCTCCTCTCCTCTCCTCTCCTGCTCCCACTTTTTATTTACATAGGATAAAACAGGTTCAGAGAGGGTTTAAGTGACTGGTCTGAAGTCAGGACTTAGGCAAGTGGCCAGGCCATGCTTTGTGACTTCCAAGTTCATTCTTCTTGCTCTTGTATAAGAAAGGTCTTGGGGTAGATGGTGTGTGTGACACAGTAAAGTCTTGATGGCAGAGAAGAACAAACTGTAAATTCATGAGTAATGGTTCTGATTATACTTCCATTATCAAGGCTCATTGTTTTAAGAGATTTTGCCTTGATTATAGCAATAATAAACAAATGCTTTATGTTTCTGTGAGTATTTATTAATTTCACATTGTGTATATCATAAAGTAGAAATGAACTAGTTCACATGTTCATGGGTAGACACCTGCATTCAAGCCGTAATCTGGAAGTTACTGACCCTACAAGCATAAATAGAAGAATAATTAGTGCATTTGCTGGTTCTCTGGCTGTTTCTACTGTATGGATCTGCTGTAGCTGCCCCCTGCGTGCACTTGAGGGTGTGTGTTGCTCAGACTCAGCCCTGCTGCCTTCCCTCCACCAGAGTCTCCTCCTCATGTATCAGAGCCTGTGAGAATACTTCCTTTGAGGGAGGAGCCAAAATGGTACTTTCTTCACCAGAATCAGAGGAAACCACATCAGAAACAGTCCAGTTAGAAAGGCGCTGCAAATAGGAAAAGCACTACAGTCACCCCTGAGAATCACACCATCTGCCACGAGGCGGAGCCAAACTGCTGAAGGATCAGTGGAAATTCAGTGATCGGCTACACAGGAGGAAGCAGTGGGGGCCAAGATCCCGCCGCCAGTGTGAGCCAGTGCAGAGCAGGGCAGTGAGGGCTGCGCAGAGACACAGCCACAGGCAGGGGCCCAGCCCCATAGCGCCCCTGACGTATGTGGTCCTGAGTGAGACTGTCTGGTGCCCTGTGCATGGAATTAGTCCATAGGATTTTCCCTTTTCATAGAATCCCTCTTAGCTATAGTTTTTAATATGCTGTATCGTTTTTGTTGTCCAAGTGTCCTCTTTTAAAGCTCTGGCGGGCATCTCCCGGAGTGGATCTGGGGTAGCAGACGCTAGAGTGGTGATTAATTGCTGGGTACCAGGAGGGCCATGAGCTCAGCTGCCCCTCCCCTTGGCTGAGGTCTCCACACACTCAGTATGCTGGGTGGGCTCTCCTGGGTTCCATGCAGTGTCCCCTCCCCTGGGACTGTCCTGCTTTTGGACAGTTTGCCTCTATCATTAGGAAATGTGGCTTGAACTTGTTTATTAAAAACTGTGTTCTAGTCCCCCTTTGAGGTTTCTGCAGCTGAATTTGGAGTGTAGTGTAGTGGCCTCGCTCTCACACTGCAGCTCCACCACGTATAGCTGTGTCCTCAGGCAGCTTACCTCTTCCTATCTGTCAGAGTTGGGCTGAGAAGTAAGTTAGTTAGTGAATGTGAAATTCCTTGAAAAGCACCTGGCACATGCTAGCACTGGCAGCCGTTGTGGGTGGTCACTCTGCAGCTCCTCGCCAGTCTTTTATTGTGGGAGGAGGTGAAGAAGAAGAATTTGTGTTTGTGTGGGGCGAGGCTGGAATTTAGGGCTTTCTGGAACCACATGTGCTATGGCTGGACAGCTTCTGAAAGAACATGTTTCTTGCATAAGTGTCATTTTCCCCAGGTTACTCATGAGGTACCCTGTCATCATGTCCTTTAAATTGCCCTTGTAGGTCAGTTTGGCTGTTGTAATCAAATGTTTATATCCATCTAACAATTATTATTGATCCTCTTACCAACTCTTACATGCCTCATTTTTTGCAGATGGAAAAAACAGACTTGGAGAGTAGTTTCCCCAAAAGGGAAGCCACACTGCTGCAGAGTAGTGGCAGCAGGCCACCGCAGGGTTGGCACTCATGAGCAGCCTGCAGAGGGCATGCAGTCTCCACCTCTCCATAAGAGGAGCCCAAGGCAGCCCAGAGCCTTTCACCTGCCTTCCCTTGGAAACCCCAAAAGCTCCCTCCCAGTCTTTCTCCCATTTCTTCCTGACGATGTATGGGTGGAGGGGAAAGAAGGAAGTGCTTTATGCCATTTGGTGCCCATGTCCCCTACTGGACACATCTTCTGCCTAGTGGAAGGTAGCACAATTTGGGGAAGCAGATGGAGTAAGTGGCGGGGTACGATACCCCTGGGCCTGGAGCTGGAGCCCAAGAGGAGCAGGAGTTTTCAGAAACTATCCTGAACCTCCCAGTGGAAAGGCCTTCAGTGACAACGTTAGTATACGTGGGCATTTGATTGGCCTGCTTTGAAGTTTCCTGTTTGTGTATAGGGAGAGGCAGGAGAACGTTTCAGTGGGAGGTGGAGGAGCCACAATTCCAGGTGTTTCCAGGGGACTCTCCTCCCCACAGGCCCTGTCACGCCTGGGGCCAGTTCCCTCACCGGTGGCAGCAGAGTTGGCCCATTTCTCTAGGAGCCCTGCCTTGCAGCTGCCCTGTGAGGTAGTGTGCCCTCCGGTTCTCAGCCCAGCCTGCCCGGCACAGGATGTGGTGTTGGCTCATGCAGGCACAGCGGGAGGAGGGTGGTCTTGCCTCCCCATCTTAAGTCACCAAGTCTACCCAGTTGCTGCTGCCTTCTCCCTTTCTGTCTTGCTGTTCCCAGCCCAGCACATGTGGCTGGGAGGACTCCTGTGGCCACAGTGCATGTCTGCAGGGCGTCCACTCACAATGGGTCCCCTGCCCTTTACTGCAAGGAGAGATTGGGGAAGAAGGAAGTAGCCTGAGCCTGTCCAGAGCTCCAGAAGGCCCTTCCCAATCCACACAGAGCCTGGCACACTGATGCCTTCAGGAGCAGCCAGGGGCTCTGATGGGGCCCTGGCCAGAGGCTAGTTATCTGTTCCACCTGGAGAGCTATAGTGAAGATTGAGGTGAGCTGATAGTACACTCTGGAAATAAGCCAGATAATGGCTAATCCAGGAATCCCTGCAAGGAGCGGAAAGAGCACAGGCAACTAATTTGATAGACAACACCTTAAATAGAGATTGGAAAGGAGATTTAGCATTTCCAGTGGAAATCTAGAATATTCTGAGCATGAGTAGTTTTGGTTTAAGTCCCTTTTACGTTTTGAGGAAA
Source organism: Otolemur garnettii (assembly GCF_000181295.1). Classification (NCBI taxonomy): domain Eukaryota; kingdom Metazoa; phylum Chordata; class Mammalia; order Primates; family Galagidae; genus Otolemur; species Otolemur garnettii. The sequence goes on along the minus strand of NW_003852441.1, from coordinate 1,971,225 downwards.
AAAGTAGCCCCACACGTTTGTACCCTGAGAAGAATTTTTTATACAAGTAGTATGAAAACACAAAAAATCTGAATACATTTTAAATGTTCATAAGATAATAAAGAGGGGCCGGGCACAATGGCTCACACCTGCAGTCCTAACACTCTGGGAGGCTGAGGCGGGTGGATTGTTTGAGTTCAGGCATTCAAGAGCACTGTGAGCAAGAGTGATCCCCTGTCTCTAATAAAAACAACAACAAAAACAGAGAAACTAGCTGGGCATGGTGACAGGTGGGAGACTGAGGAGGATCGCTGGAGCCCAAGAGTTTGAGGTTGCTGTGAGCTATGATGCTACGGCACTCTACCCAGGGGGACAGAGTGTGAGACTCTTGTCCCAAACAAAAATTGAGATAAGATGATAAAAAGGGCTAGGTACAGTGGATCACACCTGTAATCCCATCTCTTTGGGATGCCTAGACAGGAAGATCACTTGAGGTCAGAAATTTAAGACCAGCCTGAACAATAGAGCAAGACCTTTTCTCATAAATAGGGACAAATATCCCTGGCTGTCCAATGGAATAACAGTTTTTCTTTCCCTATATGTACTGTCTGATAGGTCTAGAAAATGGGAATTATTGGAGGGGGTGGGGCAGAGACATTTAATTTTATATTCTATAATGCTGATAATATTTTCTACCATGAGCTTATATATAATTATGTCATCTTTTACACAAGGCTTTTTAGATATGGAAGAACCTAAAAGACTAGGAAAGGAATTTGCAGTAAATACAATAGATGAAGGGAGGTTAAGGTGGGAGAAATGTGAGGAGAAAAGGAAATTCCCGCTGCTCCTGGCACCAACAAGCAGCCTCATGGCTAGCCAAGAAGGGGCCTGGAGTGCCATGGTGGCCTCACCACATGGCCCTGGTCAGATGCTCTGCTCCCTGGCTCTCTGTCCTGGCTGTAGGGCAGAGATAGTAACATAATGTGCCTCTCAGGATCCTGTGAGGCTCAAATTAACAGCCACCTGGAACGTGCACATGATAGTCCCACTACGGTGTTCCAGAGTTGGCTCCAGCCAGCTGGTTGGTGGGAGGAGGATCAGAGCAAGGATGAAGTGACACAAGGCTTGAGGACCAACCTCCCCTTAGTCAAGTGTTGCTTCCTCTTTGTCACATCTGGGTTTTTAAGATATAATCTCTCCTTTGCACTGAAAATGTGTTAGAAGAACTTATTATACAAATCAGTCTGGAGTACATTTTATTTGTTGACTAATGATGCCCACATCATGACAGTGTAAGTTCACAAAGAATATGAAAACTCAGGCTCGGTGCCTGTGGCTCAAG
>NW_003852441.1:1967746-1969721 GCF_000181295.1 Otolemur garnettii | reverse complement strand
GAGTTGGAGGTTGCTGTGAGCGTGATGCCATGGCACTCTACCCAGGGGGATAGCTTGAGGCTCTGTCTCAAAAAAAAAAAAAAAAAAAAAGAAAACTCAAATGTAAACCCCAGGAGCAGTGGCCTACTGGAGTGAATAGGGTCACAGACCTGGGGGATTACGAGTGACTGGGTGCAAGGTGGGGAAGGCGGTATTAACCTTCCCAGACTAACCCATTTGCTGAGTAGGTCCCTTTGCCCTCACGGAGCACTGGAGCAAGTTATATCTAAGCTGCAAGCAGACCCCTCTTATCTAACTCCCAGAGACATTTAAACTCTTCCACCTGAAACAGGTGCTGACTGGAACAACTGATTTGGACCCCTTAAACCTGGCAGACCACCCAAGGACTATTTAAGGGGGCACCCCAGGTGTATGGTTGAGGGAAGGTTTAAACTATATATAAAACTGTATATATTCCCTACCTGCAACATTGAACTCCAAGGAATCTCCACCCACTCACTCCAAGGTTTGGAGGTTTGGAGTCCAGATTCTTGGGCATCTCCTTGAGAGAAGTGGAGAGGGAAAGGGCTGGTGCTGTTCTGTGCTGACTGTGGCACAGGCGTGAGGAGAAGAAAATCGGCTCAGAGGACGCCAATACAGCAACAGTGACACTCTGAGCTGCAAACTGATGCCATTCCAGCCCTGTTTCTCTGGGCAAACAGAGGTTCCGGACAGCAGCCACAGGCAAAACACAGATAACTTTCCTAAGTAAAGTACCAGCCCTCAGGGTCTAATTCCCCTGAGACAAAGGCAGTGGGCGGGTAGAGGCTAGAATTGACACCTGAGTGTAAATTGCTATTTGTCTGCTGCCCAGAGCTGAATGCAAGGACTTGCAGAGAAGTCTAGCTGGGACAGAAGCCTAATTTAAAAATGCATGGCCCCCCTGCCGAACTCAGATTCCTGGCTAATTTTGCCAGTCGTAAACCCTGGGAGCAGTGGCCTACCAGAGTGAATAAGGTCACAGACCTGGGGGATTACGAGTGACTGGGTGCAAGGTGGGGAAGGCGGTATTAACCTTCCCAGACTAATACATTTGCCAGGTGGGTCCCTTTGCCCTCACGGAGCGGGGTGGGCCCCAAACTGCTTGCTAGAGTCTCAGGCCTCACGGGCCACAGAGGAGATCCCTGCCCCAGGCTCCTGCTCTGGGCAGGCCCAAAACTGCTTGCTAGTGCCACGGGCATCCTGTGGGCAGTGGCAGAGGAGTCCTCCATTCCAGGTAGACCCAAAACAGTTTGCTAGAGACATGCCCACCCCATGGGGGCCAGGGGAGGACTTCCCGGCTCCAGGCACCCAAGCTGGGTGGGCCTAGATCTGCTTGCTAGAGCCACGCATGCCCTGCAGGTGATGGTGGAGGGGGTCTACCACTCTGGGCAGGCCCAGAACTGTTTGCTAGAGCCACATACGTCCCAGGGATGGAGGTGGGGGAGTTCCCCGCTCTGGGTTCCCATGCTGGGAGGGCACAGATGGGCTTGCTAGTGCTGCATGCGCCCAATGGGTGATGGTCAAGGAGTCCGCTGCTCCGCCCCCCCAGCTACTCTGGCGGGGCTGAACTAGGACTGATCTGGTCACTCGAGTACCCTGTGCTACCGCTGCCATTCCCCCACCCCCTGGCTGCTCCAGGGTGCTAAACTAGGACTGATCTAGCTACTACAGTTCCCCTGTTCCACTAGTTGCCCTGGAGGGGCTGAACTAGGACTGATCCGGCTGTTGCGAGTCTCCTGCCTCCGGGTTGCCCTGGCAGGCTGAACGAGGTCTAATCTGGCCACACACACTCCTGTGCAACTGCTACTGTTCCACTGCACCCCAGTTGCCCCAGCACCTGAGAACTGGGAGAAGACAACAGACACACTCTGCCTATCTCTCTGGGCAACCAGAAGAAGCCACCAACTGAACGGTTCTGATAAGGCCTCCAAACAAGGTAAACTCAGCATGGGGC
>NW_003852441.1:1958848-1962719 GCF_000181295.1 Otolemur garnettii | reverse complement strand
AATCTTTCTAAGAGTAGAATGTGAACGTTTTAAAATAATAACTAAGAAAATGACATGAAGGCTATGTTAACCAGTTTGATGGAAGTGTTTTGGATTGTGTGTGAAAACCCCACACTGTACCCCAGAAGTGCATTAATGTACATAGTTACCATTCAATAAAAAAAAAAAACTCAAATGAATTTGGGAAACAGGATGCTTATTACATAAGCAACTTGCTAAAAATAAGCTAACTAGGGCCAGCTGTGATGGCTCACACCTGTCAATTCCAGTGCTTCAGGAGGCCAAGGCAGGAGGATGGCTTTGAGGCCAACCTGAGCAATGAGTAAGACTGTTTCTAAAAAGTATATTTTAAAAATTTAGCCTGGGCAAAGCAGCTTTGGGGGGAAAAAAAAGCTTGTTGGTAAAGGTCACAGTCTGCTTTTACGTGGTCATAAAATCATGACACAGAGGAAATCTTCAGTGAAATGGTCCCAGACACCAGGCAAGCTTTTTCTGTACAGGGCCAAATAGTAGGTATTTTAGTCTTTGAGAGCCATACGGTGTCTTAGAAACACAGTAGTCCCCTATAGCCTCAGGAATATGTTCCAAGACCCTCAGTGGATTCCTGAAACCTCACATAGTACCAAGCCCTTTACACGCTTGTTTCTTCCTAGACAGTCTGTTACTTGATGTGGGGTAAGTGGTAGATAGCGTGGGTATGCTGGGAAGAGGGGTGACTCAGCGTCCTGAGGAGGACAACAGGAGATTTCATTCATACTCAGAATGGCATGCAAGTTAAAACTCATGAGTTTTTTATTTCTGGGATTTTTTGTTTTTTATTTGTGGGGTTTTTTGAAACAAGGTCTCACTCTCAGGCTAGAGTCCAGTGTCATCATTATAGGTGCAATTTCAAACCCTTGACTCAAGCAATCCTCCCTGAAAGGCTCTGGACCCAAAGATGAAAGATTATTCCAAGGTGCAAAATGAAAGGAAAACAGAGTCCTGGTTCTGTGTGGTCAGTGTGGCTTTTATCCCACCTGGGTGCAGGTAGGTGAGATCCCTGACTGGGAAAGAATTCCACACGTGGGCTATGGTGGATGGGAATTTATAGGGTCAGAGAGGCAGGGATTGGTATATTCATTATTTCCTGGGCCAGTCAGTAATCTGATTCTATCATCCCAGTCTTTCTAATCTATTATGAGGAGGTGGGTGGTAAACATGATGTCTCTCTCTCTCTCTCTCTCTCTCTCTCTTTTTTATTGTAGAGACAGAGTCTCACTTTGTCACCTTTGGTAGAGTGTCATGGCATCACAGCTCACACCAACCTCCAGCTTTTGGGTTTAGGTGATTCTCTTGCCTCAGCCTCCCAAGTAGCTGGGACTACAGGTGCTTACCACAATGCCTGGATATTTTTTGTTGCAGTTCAGTGGGGGCTGGGTTTGAATCTGCTATCCTTGGTATAGGGGGCTGGAGCCCACAGGCACCGCCTGGCATGGTATCACTTTGGCTGCTTCCTGCTGAGAGGGGCTGAGTGGACTTGCCTGTAAAAAAAAGAGAATGGGAGAGGGAGGTAAGAATGAGAAGGGGTGTGTAGTGATGTTTACAGGAACATTCCTGGGTTTTCGGTCTGAGTTGGTTGGTATCCAGTAAGGCAAGGATCTGAGCAGTCATGAGATGAAGCAGAGGACCACTGGTCCACAAGTAAAAATGAGAAAGATCATAATTAGTGGTCCTTTCATAAAAAATAACCAAGAAGGCTGTGATTCAACTAAGGATCCAGAGAGGTACAGTAGGAAGCAGATAAGGGAAAAGTTGAGTTGAGGGAACAGAGATCAGGCTTTATAAAGTCTACTTGAAACATGTTAAATTGGGGGAAACTAGGATTATAGGCATGAACCACTGCGCCTAACCTCCAAGTCTATCAGAGAAGAGATTGGTTGGCTTACCTTCCATTAGCAAAAATACCTGGAGTTTAGATTTTCATGATTGTCCAGAGGGCACTCTGATCGTCTGGGACCATCAGTCTTCCATGACTAAACCCATCGGGTTGGGGAATTCTTCCTGGTCCTGGGAATGTCTGCAAACCAGACTCTCAGAAGAGCCTGGGCAGTCAGACTTCCACTGCAGACTTCTGCAGGCTGGATGCAGTTGAAGGGAGAGTTTGGATTTGGGCACTACTTTACACAGTGACCTGGCCTAGTGCATTTAAAGCATGGTCCTGGGGGAGGTTTTATTTTTCCAGAGTTCCCTGAAAAAGAGTTGCAAGAAGCAGCCAGGTTTTATCTACACAATGGAAACCAATACTTGAAGTTCTGAGAGATGCTATTGTTTAGAGGCCTCCCTCCTCTACATTCTTAAAGACCTTAAAAAGCCAGGTTAATGAGATCTTACTGGGGGGTCTGGGAACGGAATGTTCAAAGGTGTGGCTGGGCCTAGTATGGGGCAGGGCTATTGGGTCTGCCTTTTTTTCTTCCTCTACCACATAGGGGATGAAGCAGGTGGGAGTGGTGGAGAGAGGGGGAGATGGGGTCTTTTTAAGGGAAGGATGTGGATGTGGGGAGAATGAGAGAATTCTCTGAGAGAATGGAGGGATTGTAGGTGTGGGGTTGGAAGAGGAGCAGGAGGGGCTGTGGAAGGGCAGAAGGGGCAGGGACCCAACAGAGATTCCAATGGGTCATGAGATGCCAGTGTTACCTGGGCGAGGAGAATCTGAGAGGGTTCACAAGATGAACACAGAGAAGGAATGTTTCGGAGAAAGGCCTGAATGTCAGGGATCTCCAACCATTTGCCTAATTTTTGGCAGTAATAATGGAGATCAGTGAGAATGAGAGGTCAAACGTGGCATGTTCAGGCCACTGTGGATCACTGTCAAGTTTGTATTACAGAAAAAGATGAGGTTAGAGTTGAGTTAAAGGTGAAGAAGGGGGAATCCGTGACTGAGCAAAGCCCGTACCGAAAACTGGAGGTAGAAATAAATGAAATTAAAGAGAAGACGTAAAGAGAACTTCCAAGGGGAGGCAGGAGGGACAAAATGGCTGAGGGTGCAACCAGAGAGGACCTGGTCTCTGTGTGTGGCTGTCAGCTGGAAAAAGTGATCCAGACCCCTGGGGAAGGCACTGGACAGGTGAGCCCTGCTTGCTGAGGGTTAGTCAGCGATCAGAGGAGACATGGACCACTGAGAATGGTTCAGCCCACAGGAGGGTGCAGGACTGGTGAGCCTGGCTCGCTGGGGCTGGGATCAGGGAGAATACCCCGTCTCCACGTGGGATTTTGGTCAAAGAGGGCCTGGTCTCTGTGTGTGACCTTAACCAGTCAAAAGAATCTAGGCCCACAGTAGGGCACCAGACAGGCAAGCCTGTCTCACTGAGGTTAGCCCGTGACTGGAAGAGACAGAGATCACTGGAATTTTCAGCCTAAAATGGGGAGAGGAAAAGGAAGTTTTAAAAGGTGCCAAGAGACTATATGCCAGTGGTTACAAGTGCAGCGAGACTAGGTAGAAATGCTTGAGGCTAAAAAAGAGCAGAGATACGATATACAGATGCTTTTAAAGGGCACAGAAATGGAGAGAAGAGGAATTAGAGGAAGGATGGGAAAAGAAAATAAGTTTACACTTCACCATTAAATGGATGAATTTTAGGCAGAGTCCGGAGGGTGTTTCATTTCCTTTCATCTCATGGAAATGAGGGTCCACTGGTTGGGTCTGTTAGAGTATATTTGTGGCACCCCGTGGGGGCTTCTCCCTGTCCTGGTCACTGTACCATATGAGAGGTTCTGGACCCAAAGATGAAAGATTATTCCAAGGTACGAAATGAAAGGAAAACAGAGTCCTGGTTCTGTGTGGTCAGTGTGGCTTTTATCCCACCTGGGTGCAGGTAGGTGAGATCCCTGACTG
>NW_003852441.1:1955647-1958828 GCF_000181295.1 Otolemur garnettii | reverse complement strand
GAAAGAATTCCACACGTGGGCTATGGCGGATGGGAATTTATAGGGTCAGAGAGGCAGGGATTGGTATATTCACTAATTCCCGGGTGGGACATGCACTTGAGCCTTCCTGGGCAGGTCAGTTCTACCTGGGCCAGTCAGTAATCTGATTCTATCACGCCCACTCTACCTCCTAAAGTGCAAGGATTACAGGCGGGAGCCACCATGCCCAGGCAGGATTTTTCATTTAGTATTGTCAGGCCCCTGTTGACCACAAGTAACTGAAGCCGTGGAACTGCAAAACCTCAGGTAAGGGGAACGGTTGTACCCAGCTCTGCCATTGCATCCCCAAAAGAAGTGATAGTAAATAAATAAACATGGCTGTATTCCAATAAAACTTGACAGACCTTGAAATCTAAGTTTCATGTGTCATGAAATACCCTTTTGATTTGTTCATCCATTTAGAAATGGTAATAAGCAAGCCAGATGAGGTGGCTCACGCTCGTAATCCTAACACTTTGGGAAGCCAAAATGGGAGGATTGCTTGAGCTCAGGAGTTAGAGACCAGCCTGAGCATGAGTGAGACCCCATCTCTATGAAAAAAAAAAAAAAAATAGAAAAATTAGCCAGGTGTGATGGCACATGCCTGCAGTCCCAGCTACTTGAGAGGCTGAGGCAGTGAACTATGAGGATGTCAATATACTCTAGCCTGGGTGACAGAGCAACACCCTATCTCTAAATAAGTAAATAAATTGAAATGGTAAAAACTATTCTTATCTGTAGACGAGAGGCAGTGGATAAAACCTAATACCTGGGAGGTGGTTTGCTGGGCCCTGGCATGTTGACAATTGGAAAAGACAGACACCCAAGATGCAAACGGTGGAGACACATCCATGGCTATCCACCAAAATCACAAGTTTTCCCTCCTCATCTGCAGTGCTCAGTTGACCCAGTCAACATGGAAACATGAAATAGTGTCAGATACAACATAGGGTGGCAAGTTGTGTGTTGAAAGTAAATTAAAGAATGCAAATGTTGCCCAATTCTTAGTTTGGGAACATTTGGGAGAACAATTATGTTTTTCTGCTTTTTGAGAAATGAGGTGCTCTACTTTTAATCTTGCTGTATAGTTGGTTTACCACCCTTTAGCAGAGATAAACGTAGTTTTGTGGAGAAAGTGCTCTTTGCACAATGCTTAGCACTTAGAAAATGCCCAATAAATGGTGGTGGTTTTGCTTTTCTTTCTTTTCTTTTTTGAGACAGAGCCTCAAGCTGTCGCCCTGGGTAGAGTGTCGTGGCATCACAGCTCACAGCAACCTTCAACTCCTGGGGTTAAGTGATTCTCCTGTCCCTGCCTCCCAAGTACTGGGACCACAGGCACCTGCCACAATACCTGGCTATTTTTTGGTTGCAGCTGTCATTGTTGTTTGGCGGGTCCGGGCTGGATTTGCACCTGCCAGCTCAGGTGTACGTGGCTGGCCCCTTAGCCACTTGAGCCACAGGCGCGGAGCCAGGTTTTGCTTTTCTTGGTAAAAATAAGCAAAGCTAGGCTCTCCCTGCTGGGCTGGGTTTGATGCCCTTGTTCCCAGAAGTGGCTACCTGGGGCTGTTCTAAGAGCTAAGGTTAGCATCCATCCCTTGACACTGCTCCCGGAAGCCTGTCCTTGGGCCCTTGCCCCATCTCTCAGCAGGTCTTGGGGACAAGGTGAAGTGGCCAAGTTCAAGTTCCCTGCTGTGGGGCTAACAAAGAACCAGGGGACTGATTCTCAGTAAACATTTTAGCTCTGTCTTCTTGATGTTTTTAAAGTGTGAAATGCATATTTTAACCTTTGTGTTTCTGTAAATTGAGACAATTTCCTTTGAGGTCATATGCCACTGGCCTCCCACAGCCACACTCTGTCAGCAGCAGGCCCCATCTTGGGACTCATGTCCCCACCTCAATGCCTTCTCTGGCCTTGGAGGAGGAGTCCCAGCGGTCGGTCTGTCTCCTCTGTGGACCCCCTCAGCCCTGGACGGGCAGCGCTCCTGTGAGCTCAGAGTCAGGCCCAGGTTCCGCCCCTGGCCAGCAGAGGGCGCCCACCTCCCAGCAATGACTTCCTGTGCTTTGCCCAAGACAGCGTCCTGCATCGGGAGGATACAGTGAGATATTCCTTATCAAGGAATGGGGACAAGGATTCCGCTGAATCTGAGGAAAACTTCAGGAAAGGCACAAGTTCGATACGCACAGTATGAGAGCTGCTGCTTTGGTGCCCACCTTGCCGAGGAGCTCCGGGACTCCCAACTCTCCAGAAACCCACTTTCCTTCTTGTGGGGAGCAGTGGGGTAAAGTGAGTCCAACAGCCGTCCCCGCAAGAGGCCCTGTTCTCTTGCCCCAAGGATTCTTTGCCCCTTGTGGGGCTGGTGGGCCCAGCCTTTGCCTTAAGAAGGGGATGGTGCAGGCCACCCCCTTGAGGGAGGGCTGCCTTTGCAACACCCTCTCCCCTTCTCAGCAGGAACAGCCCAGGTGGGCTTTGTGGGAACTGAGAGCAGAGACTCAAACAGATACTTGCACACCTGTGCTGGCAGCAGCAGCAGCATTATTCATAGTTGCCAAGAGGTGGAAGCAACCCGGAGTCCGTGCAGGGATGAAAGAACAGGGCACAGTCCGCCCACGCTTTGCAACATCACCCCGCCTTGAAAAGGGAGAGTGTTCTGACACTGCTCGGTCGCGGCTCAACCTTGAGGACAGTGTGCTCATCTAAGTCACTGTGTTGTATGAGTCCACTTACAGGAGGTACCTGGAGCAATGCATAGGGACAGGGGGGCGCTGGTGTTGGAGGATGGGGACAGCAGTGATTAATGGAGATAGAGTTTCAGTTGGGGGAGATAGTGGGCAGTCACGACAGCACAACACTGAATGTTCTTAGTGCCACTGCACTGTCCGCCCGGAAACGGCTAAAATGGTAAATTTTATGTACATTTTACTACAAAAGAAGTATTTAAAAAAATGGGTACACATGGAAAAATAAGTGTTGATTCCTTAGGTCCAGCACTGACTCTACTTGTCCCGCACAGTTACGTGAGAACACGACTGTTCTTAGTAGCAGAGTTTTCACAGTAAAAAAAAATACACAGTCCAGGACGGCGCCTGTGGCTCAAAGGAGTAGGACGCCGGCCCCATATACCAGAGGTGGCGGGTTCAAACCCGACCCCGGCCAAAAACTGCC
>NW_003852441.1:1953161-1955283 GCF_000181295.1 Otolemur garnettii | reverse complement strand
TAGCCACATGGCAGCCGAAAACCGTATATTCCCTTCCTGTTCTCCCGCCCGTTCGTGCATTCTTTCCAAAAATCGGGACTTTTTTAAAACGCCGCGGGACGCGGCACAAATTGTTCAAAAGCGGGACGTCTGGTCACTCTAGTCAGGCCCCAACAAGGAAACCAGCAACCCGGGGGTGAGGCGGGGCTTCCACGTGGGCCCAGGGCCCGGAGACCCGCGGATGGCCGAGGGAGCAGGATCTGGGGTTCTCCAGGGTTCGGGCAGAGAAGGCGAGAGCCCAGGGGCTGCGGACCGAGATGGCCCGGACGCGTGCAGGGGCCCGTGCAGAGCCTTCCTCTCGCTCCCGCAGGCCTTGGGGCGAGCGCGTGCCCGGTGGCCCTCCGGGGCGCAGGTGTGCAGGTCAGGGCCGCGTCCTCTGCCCTCCGCCTCTCCCCGGGCTGGCAGGATGGGTGAGGCCGATGCGCGGAGAACCCGGAGGGGACGGACGAGCGGGAGACCGACCGGCAAGCCCCGGCGCGCCGGGGCGGGGGCGGGTCCCAGGCCCAGGTCCCCCTCCTGGCGGGGAGGAGCACTGTCCTCTCCCGGTGCTGGAACTGGCTCCACCTGGGCCGTCGCTTGCGTAAGTGTCCGACTAACACGTGTCCCCCACGAACTGTCAGGGGGCCCAGGCTCGGCCCGGCCCGCGCCGCCCTCTGCCGGCTCCAGCGCGGGTCGGCGCCTGCGCCCCTACTTCCCGCAGACGCGCCGCGCGCTCCCCCCTGCGCCGGCGCCGCGCCAGCTGCCCCTCTGCGGACAGCCCGGGGTCCAGCCTGGCCGCCCAGTTCCGGGCCCTCCACGCGGAACTCGCGGAGAACTGACTGTGGGTTTTGTCTTCCAGGCCCGGCGCGCAGTAGGAGACATCCGGGGCCTGGGTCGACGTGCTCAGCGCCCTTCTTTGTACTGTCCGGGACATTTCTCTCTCAGTGTCCCACGAGGTGACAGAAGGGAACCCAAGGGAGTCCTCCCCACGGAAGATTCGCCTCCCTGTACTCTTCTCCCCGGACTGGAGCCGCCGCCGCCTCCGCCTCCTCCGCCTCACCTTTATAAGAGTTTCACGTACCTCCCCCAAACCTTTCAAAATACAAATAAGCAAAAAGAGAACAAATCCCCCGTAATCCTAGAGATTTTCTTAGCACTTCAGTTAATCTTGCCCGGTTTATTTTTCCTCACGCACACAAAACCTTCTACAAAAGTGGGATCATAGAAGACACACTATTTTAAAGCCTGTTCTGTTGATCTCTTATGAAACGGGTCTTTGCCCGGGAAGTGAAGGCTTCACTGAGGCGGCTCGGGCCCTGGGGGCTCCAGATCTGTGCTCATGGCAGGTGCCGGTCGCTTCCTGGAGCCCATCCCGTGACCATCCCGGGTGCCCTGCACCCCTGGCTTCCCCCGGCAGCCCTTCCCTGCTCCCGGGACTCCCCCGGCCCCCTGCGCCTAGCTGCTCAGTGAAGATCACCCCGCACTCGTTCCGGGGCTCTGAACACCGCCACCACCTCCACGTATTGTTGCAGAGGGAATGGCCTGGGAAAAAAGGGCAAAAATATTTTCTGTCTCCCTAACTTTTTAGAAACTGACTGAAACCTGCATCCCTGCCTGAGGCCAGTGATCAGGAGGGGCAGGGAATGTCTCCTGTTCTTTGTGCCTTTAGGAGAGAGCTCAAGTGAATCGCGTGGCCTTCTTAGCTAAAGAGGGGGACGAATTAGGGTGCAGGTCACAGGGAACAGTCTTAGCCGAAGGTGGGGAGATGGGTGAATCTGGGCAGCGATATTGTCTTGGCCCCAAATAGGATTATGCCATCAGACCTTTAAAAGCTCTGAGCTTCAGCTCGGTGCCTGTACTCAGTGGTTAGGGCGCCAGCCACGTACATCGAGGCTGGCGGGTTCGAGCCAAGCCTGGGTCTGCCAAACAATGACAACTGCATCCAGAAAATAGCCGGGCCTTGTGGTGGGCACCTGTAGTCCCAGCTACTCAGGAGGCTGAGGCAAGAGAATCACTTGAACCCAAGAATTTGAGGTTGCTGTGAGCTGTGACACCACAGCACTCTACCCAGGGTGACAAAGTGAGATTCTGTCTAAAAAATAAA
>NW_003852441.1:1951458-1952934 GCF_000181295.1 Otolemur garnettii | reverse complement strand
TTTGAGGTTGCTGTGAGCTATGACACCACAGCACTATGGCAAGGGCAACAAAGTGAAACTCCGTCTCAAAAAATAAATAAATAACCCTTCCTTAAAAAAAATTTTTTTAGAGACAAGATCTCACTCTGTCACTGGGTCAAGAGTGCAGTCATCATAGCTCATAGGGAGTCATCATAGCTCCCTGTAACCTCAAATTCCTGTGCTCCAGTGATCCTCCTGCCTCAGCCTCCTCAGTAGCTGGACCTACAGGCACCTGCCATCACTCCTGGATAATTTTTGTATTTTTGGTAGAGATGGGGGGTCTTGCTATATTGCCCAGGCTGGTCTTGAACTCCTAGGCTCAAATAACCCTCCTGCCTCGGCTTCCTAAAGTGCTGGGATTACAGGAGTGGGCATGTGGGTGGCTCTGAATGGGACCTTGCACTCTGCAGGAGTCTCTGTGCTCCTGAGACCTGCTGTTGGCACCTTCTCCTTTCACCAGTGTAGAAGATAAAGTAACTCCATTTGGAAGCCAATCCACTATGTCGACCTCTGATTAACCCCTGTTCTAGGAATGCCCCTAAAATTTCTACTTTATCTTTTACCATAAATCCTGCCCTTAGGGCAAAACAACCTTGACCAGACATCCCACCCTCAGGCAGCATCTCACAGTAGCCTTGCCTGGCCCCCACATCCATCCCTCCTGGAGGCTAAAGCAATTCCAACTTGCATGCTCATCCCCTTTGACTTCTGATTAACTCCTATTGGGGGGAATGCCCCAAAGATTGTATCTACTGTGACCATAAATCCTGTCCTTAGCAGAGTCTCACAGCAGCCTTGTTCTCCCTGAGGGGCAGACCTCCACTGTCCCAGCCAAGCCTTCTCTGTGTTGTGTGAGTGGCATGGGGACCAACTGTCTCATCACTCCTTGCTGCTGCCAGGGATGCAGCTTCTGTCCAAGTTTCTATTAAATGGTTCTTCCTGAGAAATGGGGGTTTCTCAGCCCCTTTCTTTGGCCTCTCAGCTTCCTCAGCCTTTGGGGGTAGGTTTGCACGGACCTACTCATCACTCCTCACCTTCCACTCCATCACTTCTGCTCATCACCGTGGAGCAGAGGTGGACCCAGGCGAGGTGGGCTGTGCTCCCCTCTGTGAGGCTCCCCAAGGACTCACTGACTCTCCACCCCACCAGGGGTCTGAAGGCCTGAAATGCCCCCCTCATCTTGGAGTCTGTACTTCCTTGTATGGGGTACCTTCCTGTCTCCCCCAGCATCTCTGCCATGAAAACAGAAAACTGGAAGTTGGAGAGTTTATAAAAGCAGGGTGGGGGAGTGATGTGACCTTTACCCTTCCTGCCCTTTGGCCTCACCCACATGCAGATGGACCCCCAACCCCTCCAAGCCAAGTGAGGGAGGCTGAAGAGAATCCCCAGGCTTGGTGCCCATAGCTCTGTGGGTAGGGCACCGGCCACATACACCAAGGCTGGTGGGTTCAAACC
>NW_003852441.1:1946608-1951364 GCF_000181295.1 Otolemur garnettii | reverse complement strand
CTGTAGTCCCAGCTACTTGGGCAGCTGAGGCAAGAGAATCGCTTAAGCCCAGGAGTTTAAGGTTGCTGTGAGCTATGACACCACAGCATTCTACCAAGGGTGACAAAGCGAGACTGTCTCAAAAAGAAAAAAAGATTTGTATGTAAGTTGGAACAGGTACATTCACCTATTACCTATAATGGCCACTGTGAGTTGTATGTCAGTTGGATATTTGTAACTCCGGGACTGCCTGTAATCCCAGCCACTCAGGAGGCCAAGGTAGGAGGATCACCTGAGCCCCAGGAGTTTGAGACCAGCCTGGACAACATGGCAAGACCCTGTCTCTAATAATAATAATAATAATAAACATGCAGAGAAATGGAAAGAAAATACCAAGTATTTCAATGACTACACAAAGAGAGAGATTGTCAGGATGGTATATGAAAACAAACCCTAGCTGGGTGTCTAAGTGATGCACACAACACAGTGCGGTAAAGATACACAGTCAGGCACAAAAAAATAAGGCAGGGCCGGCAATATGAACGCCAGACAAGGTTAGAACATGTGCTGTGATGATGAAAACCAAAATTAATAAAAGCCAGAAGCCTGTATGAACTGGGCAAAATGATAGTTAAATACCCAAAGCAAAAGTTACTAAAATGGTAAGGAGAGCCGGATAAGAAAACATTTACAGTGGAAGATGCCAGAATTGGAATTAGACAGACCAAGTAAATAAAAAGGAATGATATAGGGGAATAACCAATACATTTGACTGAATAGGAGGGAATTCTTACATTAGAAAACATACATCTTATTTATATGTTCATGGAATTGTTACAAATATATTAGTAATATATTTGACCACACAGAAAATCTTAATCAATACAGAAAAATAAAGGAAAAGTCCCTATTTTGATCATAATCTAATAAGACTGTCAATAAATAATAAAAGTATAACCAACAAAATTTTAACTATTTGAAAATTAAGAAACAAACTCCTAAGGCCAGACGCCGTGGCTCACACCTGTAATCCCAGCTACTGGGGAGGCTGAGGCAGGTGGACCACTTGAGCTCAAGAGTCTGAGGTTGCTGTGAGCAATGAATGATGCCACGGCCTTCTACCAGGGATGACAAAGTGAGACTTTGTCTCAAAAAGAGAAAGAAAAAAAAAAAAAAAGAAATACACTTCTACACATCCAAGCACTCTGGAAGGCTGACCTTAGGAGGATTGCTTGAGCTCAGGAGTGAGAGCCTATCTCCACCAAAACAAAGGGAGTAGCTGGGCACTGTGGTGTGCATCTGTAGTCCCAGCCGGGTGAGGCTGGAAAACCCTTGAACCTGGGAGTCTGAAGCTGCAGTGAGCTATGACGATGCCACTGTACCCTAGCCTGAGCTACAAAGCAAGAACTTGTCTCAAAAAAAAAAAAAAAAAAAAAGATAGGAGGAGGGAGAGTAAAAGCCATTGAGAAAGCACTGAGATTAAGAACACTCCATTCTGGGCGGCGCCTGTGGCTCAGAAGTAGGGGGCCGGCCCCATATACAGGAGGTGGTGGGTTCAAACCTGGCCCCGGCCAAAAAAAACTGAAAAAAGAACATTTCATTCTCAAGCCTCTAGGACAGCACAAGGATAGAGGAAAATTAAAGACTTAAATGCTTTCGGTATTTAACTAGGAGGACAAAAACAAAGGGACCTACATAATTCAAGTAGGAAAAAGGAATTGATAAAAACAGAAATGATGAAACTGAAAAGCACTGTACACTTCCCTTCCAACTTCTATTCGAAACCGTAAGTAAGGACCCAATGCACGAGCTGGGCTCAACAAGCAGGGATGAGATGCTGACTTGATCTCATCATGACTTGCATTTTCCTTGTGTGGGAGGTGGGGACAGCAGATGCGTACAAGACTAGGCTGAGGCCGGGTGTGGTGGCTCATGCCTGTAATCCTAGCACTCTGGGATGCTGAGGCGGGAGGATCATTTGAGCTCAGGAGTTCAAGACCAGCCTGAATAAGAGCAAGACCCTGTCTCCACTAAAAACAGAAAAAATAGACGGGCGTCGTGGTGGGTGCCTGTAGTCCCAGCTACTTGGGAGGCTGAGACAAGAGGATCACTCGAGCCCCAAAGTTTGAGGTTGCTGTGAGTTATGATGCTACAGCACTCTACCCAGAGTGACAGAGTGGGACTCTGTCTCTAAGTAAATAGAGGGATAAGAAAGGAGGTGTAACTCAGATCCATGGGGGGGAGAGTCAAAGAATTTTGAGGAAAATATATCCAATACTCTATCCACATGTTTGAAAACCTGGGTGACAAGGACTTCATAGAGGGGATGAGTCTCAGGTTCCCCAGTGGTGACACCTGGCTGTAACCGCTACTAGCCATGTGACCTTAGGCAAATTATTTCACTTCAATGTGCTCTAGGTCCTCATCTATAAAAGTGGGGACAGTAACCATTCCGGCAGCTTAGCACCTATAGCTCAAGTGGCTAAGGTGCCAGGCACATACACCTGAGCTGGCAGGTTCGAATCCAGCCCGGGCCTGCCAAACAACAATGACAACTGCAACCAAAAAATAGCCAGGTGTTGTGGCAGGCACCTGTAGTCCCAGCTACTTGAGAGGCAGAGGCAGAATTGCTTGAGCCCAGGAGTTGGAGGTTGCTATGAGCTGTGATGCCACAGCACTCCACCCAGGTCGACAGCTTGAGGCTCTGTCTCAAAAAAACAAAACAAAACCATTCCTGCCCCTTGGGAAGCTGTGAGGATTAAATGAGTTAATACACATATGTGTCTGGCCCACAGTGAGCACAGGGAAGTGGGGGAGTTGTTGTGAAATGATGTCAGCGCCACAGGCCGGCCATCTGCAAGAAAGTGAGCGAGCGCTTCCTCTTACCTCTGCAAAGTCAGTTCTTGGTGGGTTCAAAGCAAATAATACAAGAACAAATACCTTACAAGAAATTCAGTGGATTAGAGGAACAATCTCAGGACAAGGAGGAACCAATTGATCAAAAATAAAAAAAAATAGAGTTCTATTTGGCTACAAAAACGTTAACACAGTGAAGTCTGTGGACAAATGACAGCTGAGAACTATCCAGGTAAGGCAGGTGTCTTAATCTACAAAGAGCTCCTAATGCTGACAAGGAAAACTAAACACCTAAACAAAGAAATGCGCGTAGCAGGGAGGCTGCCAGGCACCACCGCAGATTGCCAGTGGGTGGGGAGCCGGCCCAGCTCACCTGAAGGACACAGCAGTCAGCGGCCGGCTCTCAGGGCCACCATGGTGGCCACCGGGTGAAACCTATGAACTCTAATGATGCAAATATCCCTGGGATTCTACTACATAGAAAAAAAATCAGTATATTCGAGAAAGTTCATGGAGCAGTGGTGAAAACTTGGCAGCGAAGTGGTTTCGGTTGACAGAGAGCATCACGGCTGCGCGAGTATTCAGCACTAAGGTGGCATGAGAAGGGGCTGCCGGGCTGTCCAGCTGTCCTGGAAGGACTGTCCCCATACACCAGGGAGCTACATCAGAAGATGCAGAACAGTGTGTCTGCTAAAACCTGCTTTTAAAACAATCCCAATCCCCAATGTGTTGTGTCTTTTTTACGTTTTGCTGTTACATAAGCACTGAGAGAGACCCGTGGGGAGCAGACTCTGAGATGCTGATATTGAAGAAGGGGCAAGTGAGTCCAAAAGGAAGAGTGAGCTAGGAAACGTTTGTCGTGTTTGTAACGTTACATTGGTGTGACTGTTGTGAAGAAATAAAGTGTGGAGTTTCTTTCCCTTTGGAGAGGGATGCGTGCTGAAGGGGCATCAGTATGTTTGCTGTGATCCGGGGTGAGGCTTCCCAGACCCAGGGGAACCGCAGTGCCAACCCAGGCGTGCCCTGGCGTGCCCAGCTGTGACCCCTCCAGGAGTGTGGGCTGGGCCACTGGGGGTTCTGCAGCTGGGACAGCAGCCAGCTGGTGACTCAGGCGGGCTCTGCCTGGGCTGGACGGGCCGGGCATTCCTGCTGCCAGGCGGAAAGGGCCTAACTCACCCTGACTTGCATTTTGTGGCCTCCCTGCCTGGGAGGCTGACTTGGCCAGTGCCTTTACCTTCCGCACCCCTGGGCTGCCCTGTGTCCTGACTCAGCAGAAGCTTCTTGGGAGCAGGACAGTCCAGGGGGCTGGATGAGAACCAGGACCTCTGTGGCATCCACAGGGGAGGCCCCTTTTTGCTCCCTCTCCTCTCCCAGGCTGCAAACCTGCAGCTTCTCTGGCCAAGGGACCTCACCTGGTGGCAGATGCAGAGAGATGAAGAGGCCCCAGGAGTCCTTCCCTACACTTCTTCAGAGGTGCAGATGCAGTGGGAGGAGGGGCTGGGGCACTACCAGTTCTGCTGACTTCACCCCGCTCCAGGGCAGGGCTCTGGAAATGGTAGCTGACCAACTGATAAAAAACAGTGACTTCTCGAAACTCTCCTTTGGGCATGAAAGAGTTGTTGGCCAGGATCCCACCTGCAGACTGCAGGGGTAAAAGAGTCCCAGGAGGGGTCCACCCCAGGTCAGAAGTGACGTGGGGGCTGGGTGCAGTGGCTCACACCTGGAATCCTAGCACTTTGGGAGGCCAAGATGGGCAGATTGCCAGAGCTAAGGCGTTTGAGACCAGCCCCAGCAAGAGCAAGACCCCACCTCTACTAAAAATAGAAAAACTAGGCTCGGCGCCTATAGCTCAACCGGCTAAGGCGCCAGCCACGTACACCTAAGGTGGTGGGTTCGAATCCCCAGCCCGGACCCGCCAAAC
>NW_003852441.1:1935149-1946308 GCF_000181295.1 Otolemur garnettii | reverse complement strand
TGAGGTTGCTGTGAGCTATGATGCCATAGCACTCTACCCAAGGCAACAGAGTGAGACTCCATCTCAAACAAACAAAAAACAAGAAGTGATTTGCGGTTGAGGGAAGCCTGTTACACCTGCCCCCCCCCATCATCCTCATCCTGGCCACACACTGGCAGTCAACCAACCTGGGTCCACAAGCCTCACTGGGCAGTTTGTGTGTGAAGGACCCCCAGCCAACTGGAGGGCACTGTGGCTGACCCTAGATGGAGGTGACATCAGTGGATAAGGGGGGGATGGTCCACCAGGCAGTGGGAAGGGCAGGGAGCAAGGGGGCCCTGGGGGCACTGAGGGGAAGGGAGAGAGAAATACAACCCAGGTGCAGACTGAAGGGTCCAACCACAGGCAAAGACTTACTGAAATATACAATATAGTAAATCTCATTTGGAGAAAAAGATGCCCCCAGGGGTAATTTTATGGCTAACTGAAGCTTACCTTATAAGTGAATTATTTTGGAAGGAATTTCACTTTGCATCATTCTTTGCTGTCTGTTCCGTCATTAGCATCCCACAACTTCTGGAGATTTCGGCATAAGCATATTTTTAAATGGATACATTACAGATGTACGTATTTTCTGTGAGCCATTGAACACGAGATCTTATTTCTTCCACTTAACTATATTTTTGTGCCCTTAATCAACCTCACTTCATCTCCTGCCCTGATTCTCTTCCCTTCCCAGCCCCTCTCTCTTTTCATGAGATGCGCTGTTTCAGCTTCCCCCTGTGAGTTACAATGTACTGAATGGTATTTGTTCTCTATGGCACAACTCTTTTTTTTTTTTTTATTGAATGGTAACTATGTACATTAATGCACTTCTGGGGTACAGTGTGGAGTTTTCACACACAATCTGAAACACTTCCATCAAACTGGTTAACATAGCCTTCGTGTCATTTTCTTAGTTATTATTTTAAAATGTTCACATTCTGCTCTTAGAAAGATTTACTTGTACCCTTGTAAGATGGCACAACTCTTTTAACTGATGGGGACATCAGTCCTGAAGAAGGCATCTTTCCCAGGTCTCAGGGCCAGAGCCATGAAGCTAGAAGTTGCTTCTCACTACTACACACTGCCAGCAAATGAATTTTTAAAATAAACTCAGCCTGGTACAGAGAAGTTGCGCAGACAGTACAGAGAGCTCCTGTGTGCCGAGCACCCGGGGGAACTCATGTCACTTTCAGCTGCCTTGTCTCTGCAGCTCCCCTTGGCTCAGGCCTGCCTTACTGCTGAGGAGTCCTGGCCAGGTATTTTGCAGAATGTCTCTCAGTCGGGAGAATGTCTCTCAGTCGGGCGTCGGGTTGTTTCCTCATGATTAGACTGGGGTTGTGGGTAGGGGAGGAACAACATAGAGGCAAAGTGTCACTTTATCACATTACGCCAAGGCTACCTACGGTCAACATGACTTATCACGGCTGATGTGGACCTTGTCACCTGGGTGAGGCCTGTTTGTCAGGTGTCCCCATCCACACCGTCCTCTTTGGAAGGACATCTTTAGGTGCTGCCCACACATAAGGGGTAAGGAGCCTGTTACCTTCCACTGCCTCAAGGGCAGAGTATCTATACAAATTACTTGAAATTCTTCTGTACAGGAGGTTCCAAAAGAAGGTTTCCAAAAGGTTTCATTTTCATGAGACAGAGTCTCACTCTGTGCCCTGAGAGAGTGCAGTGGTGTGACAGCTCACAGCAACCTCAAACTCTTGGGCTCAAGCAATCCTCTTGCCTCGGCCTCCAGAGTAGCCGGGACTACAGGTGCCTGCCATAACACCAGACATTCAGCTAGTTTTCCTATTTTTAGTAGAGATGGGGTCTTGCTCTTGCTCAGGCTGGTCTCAAAATACTGAGCTCAAGTGATCTACCTGCCTCAGTCTCTCAGAGTGCTGAGATTACAGGCATGAGCCACCATGCCTGGCCCCAAAAGAATTTTAAGTTCATTTTTTATTTTCTTAGAGTGAAGGCTCTGAATATAGAGTAAAAACAAATTTTTTTTTCTTGAGACAGAGTCTCACTTTGTCACCCTTGGTAGAGTGCTATGGCATCATAGCTCACAGCAACCTCAAACTCTTGGGTTCAAGTAATTCTCTTGCCTCAGCCTCCCAAATAGCTGGGACCACAGGTACCAGCCACAGTGCTGGCTATTTTTTAGAGACAGAGTCTTGCTCTTTCTCAGGCTGGTTTAAAATTCGTAAGCTCAAAGAATCCACCTGCCTCGGCCTTCCAGAGTGTATAGAGTAAAATTTTAAGTAGTTTTATGGAGAGGGGCTCACGCCTATAATCCTAGCACTCTGGGAGGCTAAAGCAGATGGATTGCCTGAGCTCAGGAGTTCTAGACCAGCCTGAGAAAGAGTGAGACTCCTTTAAAAAGTAGCTGGGTGTCATGGCCAGGTGCCTGTAGTCCCAGCTACTGGGGAGTCTGAGGCAAGAGGATCACTTGAGTGCAAGAGTTTGAGGTTTCTGTGAGCTATGATGCCACAGCACTCTACCCAGGGTGACAAAGTTTGACTCTGTCTCAAAAAAAAAAAAAAAAAAAAAAAACGTTTTATGGGGGATACAATTCACACAGCACATAATTTACCTATTGAATGATTTCTAGCTGGGCGTTGTGATGGGTGCCTATAGTCCCAGCTACTTGGGAAGCTGAGGCAAAAGAATTGCTTGAACCCAGGAGTTTGAGGTTGCTGTGAGCTGTTATGCCATAGTACTCTACCAAGGGCAACATAGTGAGACTCTGTCTCAAGAAAAAAAAAAGTAAGAAAGTGTAGGATTCCGTGGTGCTCTTTTTATTGTTTGTTTATTTGCTTGTGCAGCCACTGCCATAATCTAGTTTTATTATTTATTTATTTATTTTTTTGGAGACAGAGTCTCACTTGGTGCTAGGAGTGCTGGGTCCCAGAGTGCTAGGATTACAGGCATGAGCCACCACACTCAGCCATAATCTATTGTTAAACATTCTCTTCTCCACTAAAAGAAACCCCCGCACTATGAGCAGTGACTCCCCATTCCCAGCCTCCAATGTCTCCCAACAACCTGGAAACCAGGAATCTATTTTCTGCCTGTATGGATTAGCTTTGTCTGGGACATTTCATGTAAGTGGAATCATATGACATGTGGGTTTGTGTTAGGATGACACTGTCAGGCTCCTTCCTGCCGGGCGTGTGACAGCACTTCACTCCCTGCATGCTGAGTAACAGTCCTTCAGATGGCTGTGCCACATTGTACTCATCCAGGCATCAACTCAGAGACACCAGGTTGTTGCCACTAGTTTAAGAAGAATCTGCCATAAACAGGCACCCATCACAGTGCCCGGCTAGATTCTGTGAGCTTTTTGTGGCCTCACGTTTCATTTCTCTTGGGTACATACTTAGTGATGGAATGTTGGGTCAGGTGGGGACTCTGCGTGTGGCTCCCTGGGCAGCGCAAGCACCATTTACACTCCCGCCAGCAGTGAGGAGGCTGCCACCTTCTCCACATCCTGCCAACATCTGTGACTATCTGTTTAGCTATGACAAGAACAGCCGCCAAGTCAATGGTCCCCAAGCATCCTCTCCCAATTTACACATGGCCGGGAGCCAGGGTCCCCGAGGTAACTTGGCATCAGCTCCAGAGCTGTTGGCGTCACAGCCAAGGAGGCACCTTGCCAGGGTGGCCGCCTTCTTACCCAGGCTCTGTGAGGGGCTCTGTGCGCACGGCCTCGGAGGTGGCTGGTCTGGGCTGGTAGCCCTTTCTGGTCTGCAAACAAGTGGTAATTAAATTCTGCTTATTAGAGTCGCCTGCCAGGCCCGCACTCAGGGAGAGTTCCATGCTGACTGGAGTTCTGGTTGTTCCCGAATGTTTCCATCACTCGCTCATAGATGGCCTCTGTCTGCTCACGGGAGGCGTTGTCATGGCTTCTACTGTTTAACTTGCGGCTTCGAGTTTCTGGAGCAAGATCTCATCAAGCCTTAGAATCTCAACACAGTCTTTATTTGTTCATTCTAATTCCAAGGGAATTTTCTAACACACCTTTGAGTTTGCCTCTGCTCCTTGGATGTACCTCTGAGAGCTGCTTCTCCCTGTGCTGCTGAGCTGAGCTGCGGCAGACTCCCTGCAGTCCCCATGCTCTCGGCCCCAGAACCTCAGTTCAGAGACAGGGCCCGCGCCCTCTCCTCCACTGTCTGAGCAGAATGAGCTTGAAGATTCCAGCTCCGGGTCTCTCCTCCCTTCTCTAAACAGAAAGGAGAGAGAGGATCCCCGAGATCACTGCTCACTTTTCCCCCTTCTACTCATATGAAGAAAGTGGTTCCCCTTCCTGTCAGCTATTGCTAACCTAAACGTCCTAGAAATTTGGAAAAACTAACTCCCCATTCATTCATTTAGCCCCACCCAGCCCCATGGGTAGGGTAATTAGGTTCATCAGGCTGTTTTCACCTCTTCAGAGATCTCCCTGGGGCCAGGCACTAGGTAAGGGCTGGGATATGGTCCTGAACAAAAGTTGAGATCCCTGTCTTTGTGGACATTCCATTCCATAGGGGAACAAGGAGAAAAGAGAAACAATCAAGAAATAGTCACATAAACAACAATGTGATTGCAAGTCGTGACAGGTTCCCAGATAGTAAGGAAGGTGTTATTTGAGGGGAGGGAGGAGTCATTTGAGATCTGAACAAACCTAAGAATTAGCTTGATGCAGAGTAGAAGTGCTCCAGGAAAAGAGGTCATGTGCCAAGGCCCTGGGGTAGGAAATCGCCTGGCTCTTTCAGGGAATGCTGGCGCCCTAGCAGGAGGACGGGAGGCTGGGGAGCCAGGAGCCAGGCACCCCAGGCACTGGGTCCTGTCCCCGTTTCCTTCTACTGTTTCTGGAACACCTCCCATTCTGCCAGTCTTGTTTGGGGTCTCATGACTTCTTATCTACAGCACGTTTAGTATTCAGTCTAGACCTCTCTAACACCATGCCCTGTCCAGGGGAGTCTCCAAAACAAAGTTTTATCTGTCTGATAAGCCCCTCCATGCTCCCCACCCCCAGGCTGCCCAGCCACTGATCTCCAAGAACATCTTCGCCTGCAGTATATGGTGCCATTCCCATTAGTGACAAACCTTTGTGGACACGCCACTCTGTGTCCTGTCTGTCTGCCTCTGATTTTGCTGTTCCTTGTCTGAATACCTCTCACTCCCTCCCATAGGACTCCCATCTGAGCCCATCTGGCATCCTCGGTACACCCTGGGTACTACAGTTTTCATATTATTTTGAAATTTTCTGTTGATTCCATATTCAATAAATGTTTATCGAGCAGCTACTATGTTCCATAATAAATGTTTACTGAGCAGCTACTATGTTCCTGACACTATTCCAGGGGGCTGGCGGTTTCAGCAGTGAACAAATCAAATACCTGGCATGAGCCAGGAGAGAGGTAGCGACAGAGTGCATGCAACAGGGAAATAAGAGCTGTGGAGACAGAGCAAGAAGCCAGAGGACAGAGTGATGAGGGCTGGGTGCTACTTCAAGTCACGTTGAGCAGAATCACGTGGGTGGATAGATGGGGAGGTCAAGACCACAGGGCTTGTAGGCCACCATGGGGGACCTTCTGTGAAATGGGAGGCAGGGATAGCAGATGCCAGGTGAACAGGTGGGTGAGGGTGGCAGGAAGAGGCTGAAAGTCCATGGAAGCAGTGGAGCAGTGGCCACATCCACCTTCGCCCCACGGTGTGTCTAGAGCAGAAGCCCAGCAAACATCTTCCAAACAGCAGAGGAAGGGGCTGTCTGAATTCCTTCCTTCCCAAGCAGCTCTGGTGTCCTGGATGACCAGCCAGAGGGAACATCTCTGGACCCCTTCTCTGCTATTCAACAAGAGGGCAGATGCTGACATCCATGGGGACTGTGGAAAGCCCTCAGCCCGTGCCTCCCCAGGGTTGGAGGTCTAAACCTCAGTGAGGCCCTGGCACCAGGGTAGGGGAGGCTGAGGAAGGCGTGAATGAGCCAGGGTGGTGGTGGCTGTCATGTGTGGCCTGGAGGTGCATGCACACTCACTGTGACTCCCAGCTCACCCGCCACTGACCTTATGTAACTGGGAACTGGGAGAACAGTGTCTGGCTATGGTGCTTTGGAAATCTGGAAGAGCTCCACGCCAGGCTGGATCAATTAGCGGCCCCCATGCCCAGGGCAAACACAGATCTCCTTTTGAAGATTGGACGTGAGCCCTGCCCAAGCCTTCAGACACATTCTTGCTTTCAGAATAGAACAAAAGCAGACAACCGAGGACCTAATCCCCAAAACCAGGGCTGCAGGGACCAGAGGTCGGGATTATGCTACACCCCATATTTGAATATTGTTTTTTTCCTGTCACGCAAACTTCCTGGGCAGGACTCCAAGGGCCGACTGGGCAGGAAGGAGGGTCCTTAAATACCTGCCCCCTTGGCTCCTGCTCATTCTAGGAGCTCCAGCCACTGGGAGAGCCTGTGTCCAAGGTAACCCCCCACTGTTCCTTATACTTTTTCCTAGGAAGGAATATCCAGGGGAGCCTGTGCTCAGAGTAGGGCCAAGAGTCCTCTGCCGTCTCTGGAGGCCCAGGTCTCTGGCAGCTGTTCTGTCCCAGCTGCAGGAGGTAGAGGGCCCCGAGGTCCGTGGAGCAGGGGCAGTGCAGTGGCCGCTGGTGAGAGGTCTGGACATGCTGGCGGCCTCCCTCATTCACCTGGGGCTGCACAGCGGCTGATAGGGACAGATGTAGCTTCAGACCCTGGCCTGCGGCTTGACAACTGTGAGACCCAAAACAAGGCTTTCTCTTTTTTTAGCCTTTCCTCATCTGTAAAGCGTGCTCATCACCCTGCCTTCTGCATCGGCGCCAGCTCAGGGTTGCTGTGAGGATCGAGGAGGCTCATGGGGGCACCAGTGGGGTACAGTGGGGCAGTGGCACCATTGGCATAGATAAGGGGAGTGAGTTCAGGGGCACAGGGCTCAGGCCAGCTCTGGGAGAGGAGTCCCATTCAGGTGCCAGGTGCCCTGTGAGGTGCATTATGGCTCCGTGAACCTCTGTAATGACTCGATGAGAGCCCCGTCTCACAGAAGAGGCCCGGGCCAGCTGTCCTCAGAGAGCACGGGGAGGTGATGCCGGGGTGCTTCACTCACACCAGTCTCTTCCCCTCAGGCCACCTGCCTAGGTGAAGCGACTTTCGGCCAGGCTGTAGGGCTGGGGTCATGGTCAGGAGGAGGGGCCTGGACTGCAGGGCCAAGAAGTTCCACTGAGGGGTCCCCGAGCCTCTCATCATCCCAGAGAGGGGGCCATGGAATGCCAGGCTTGGGGCATTCTGGGTACCGGCAGTTCCCCATCCCTGTGCTAACGGCCTGGGGCTGAGGCTGGGCTCAGAGCCACTAGTTGGAATTCAGGCAGGATCATGCGTCTATGGCTGCATCTGCCTATGATATAATTATACATATGGTTTGGTTTTTTGCAAAATGGAATATCCTTACTTACTCCCTGGTGTTAAAAGCTATGCCAAGGTTTGAGTGGGCTGAATCCCTCAGGAAGTGGAGTGAGGACTTGGCCTAGTGGCCGCCTCTGTAGAGCAGAACCCAGCAGCTGACGAAGAGGGGAGGAAGGGGACTGGCTTTTCTCTTTAATATCCTTTATAGTTTTGTACTATGAGCATGTATTGACTGCTCAAAAAATAAAATGTAACAAACATTTAAAAACTACAAGTTCTTTGCAAGAAAATGAAACACAAACAGAAGATGAAAACAGAGGTCACCAATAATTCCACCCCGGCCTGCGCCCCGTCGTGCTGGGGGCTACCCTTCTGGTCTTTTCTTGCACGCATATGCACACGCATCTACACACCAGTGCGCACACACAAGCCTAGAGCACCTGTTGTTCTGTAACCTGTTTCTTATCCCTGGAGCCAAGCCCTCATCTGGTGCAGGGAGGGCCGTGATAAACAACAAGGGCAGCCTGGACAAGTCTCCTCCTGCCGTTAGGGTGTCCCCATTATTTGGTCTGTTACACACAGACTGTGAAGACTTTCTTATTCACGAAGGTTCAGGGACACTGTAGTTCCTACAAACTCCTGAATGCGGACCTTCTGTGTCACGGAGAAATATGTACCAAGGGCTTTTGCTAAATGTTGCCAAATCGCGCCCATTCGGGCTATCCCAATTTGCCAGTGCGGTTTCTTGCCGTAGTAGTGGGAATGGCCTCCACGCTTCCGCCTAAGCCTCTGGAAACCCTTGGTGTGAGTCTCACGAGGGTGGCACACGGGGCCTGTTCAGCTCTGCTGAGTAACCCGTGCTTTGGAGAACCCAGCCTTGACAGAAAGGTGGTGCTGGATTGTCTTTTATCAGTGTGGGTGTGGAACCGCGAGCTGAGCTCCTCCCATATAATCTGGAAGTGGCTCGCCCGCCGGCCTGCAGAGCTCTTGGGAGTGTCACCAGCTTGGTGAGCAGGTGGAGGCGAGGTGGGACTGCAGACAGGCCGGGAAAGGTCCGGCTCCCGGCACACTGCCAAGAAGCCCCCCGCATCTCAGAATCGCCCCAGTGCCCTGATTGTCACCCGCTCAGGAGCGTAGCGAGACGGCTGGGAAGGCCGGACAGACGCTGGGCTAGTCAGGAGAGGAACCTTGCAGGGGCAGGCGGCCTGGTTCCTGGGGAGGGCGCCCCTTCCCGTCACAGCTAGGAGGCGGGGGCGGCGCGGGGCAGCTAGTGCCCGGGTGCGGGCCCGGGAGGCGCGAGTCCCACTTCCCCTGCCGCTGAGCGCTCTCTGTCCCCAGGCACCATGAGCAAAATCAGCGACACGGTGAAGCGGGCCCGGGCCGCCTTCAACTCGGGCAAGACCCGCCCGCTGCAGTTCCGGGTCCAGCAGCTGGAGGCGCTGAGGCGGATGATCCAGGAGCGCGAGCAGGACATCGCGGGAGCGCTGGCCGCTGACTTGCACAAGGTGCCGCTCCGCGGGGCGGGCGCCACCTGGGGCTCGGTGAAGGGAGAGTGCGGCCCGGAAAGGTTGAAGAACGATTTGAGGGTCACGCGGCCCATCCGCGACGGAGATGGGGGCGCATCCCTCCCCTCCTCCTCGGGCCCTCCTCGTCCCCGCGCTCTTTGTTGGCCGTGCCCTCCTGGCCGGCGTCTGCATCCAGCCTGGAGCGCGAGGCCATTCGCTTCGACGCTGCTGCGCTGATTCCCGCACTCTGGTCCTGTGTTCCTCCACCCGCAGCCTCCCTCCACACACCCCCGCGGGGGCACATGGTTCTCCGCTCCGGAGGGGGCCCGGAGGGCACCTGCTCCCTGGGCTCCCCACCCTTCCTTCCCTCCTCAGAGGCAGTTCTATCCCTGTTTCCTCCTACATCTTGCCCGAGAGAAGAGGTGTGGTGCTGCCGGGGTCTAGAGCTTTGGATCCTAACCCCCGCTAACTTGAGCCTGACTCCACCAACTACCTTCTTTGTTTCTCCATTTTTAAAGCAATCTCTCAAGCCTTCTCATCTTAAACAAAACTAGACGCAGCTCAGACATGGTTGCCTCACACCTGTAAGGCTGGCATTTGGGGAAGTGGAGTTAGGGGCGAGCCCTTCAGGAGTTTGAGACCAGCTTGGACAGCAGAGTGAGACCCCGTCCCTACCAAACATTTTAACACTAGCCGGGTCATGGTGCCTCCTGTAGTCCCACGAACCGGCGAGGCTGAGGCAGGAGCGTGGCTTGAGCCAGGAGTTTGAGGTTATGGTGAGCTATGATGGTATCATGGGTGTGGCCTGT
Source organism: Otolemur garnettii (assembly GCF_000181295.1). Classification (NCBI taxonomy): domain Eukaryota; kingdom Metazoa; phylum Chordata; class Mammalia; order Primates; family Galagidae; genus Otolemur; species Otolemur garnettii. The sequence continues at coordinate 1,936,569 of NW_003852441.1, read as the reverse complement.
GTCAGAGCAAGATCCTGTCTCTAAAAAAGAAAAAAGAAAAAAGAAGAAAGAGCCCACTCAGTCGGCTTCACAGCATCTGTTAAGTTCCTGAAAGAGGCGCTCATTCTGCTGTCCACCCCATTCTCCTCTCAGCCTTTCCCAGAGGACCTCCCAGCAGCTGGGGTCCCCCTGCCCACTGCCTTCCTCCCCGCTGAGCTTCTTCTGGCTTTTCTCCTAACTTCTTGGAGAAGTTCCCTGCGCTCATGCCTGTTCCCTGTGCTCACTTCTTCAAGGTGGTCATCTCCGGGCCCCTTCCTGGGTTCCAGTCCCCCTTCTGTCCATAAGCCCATAAGCTCAGTTTCTTCTCTGCTCACTACTGACCCACCCATCCATACCCCCTGCCCAGCCTGGTCTCATCAATCTCTAGCCCTGCAGCCTCCCTCCCGCACCTCAAACTTGACTTGTCCAAACCTTCCTGGACCCAGCCTAGCAGAAAGGGGCCCCTGCCTGGGTGCCTTTTCCCGCTGCCCCCATCCTGGGCTGGGTGGGTGAACAGCCCCCACCCCTGGGTAGCTGAGGCTGGGGCTTCCCTATCTGCACGGCTGGTCTCTGGGCCCCCGGGCTCACTGGAAGCTCTTCTGCTGCAGAATGAATGGAATTCCTACTATGAGGAGGTGGTGTACGTCCTGGAGGAGATCGACTACATGATCCAGAAGCTCCCTGAGTGGGCCGCGGATGAGCCTGTGGAGAAGACCGCCCAGACCCAGCAGGATGAGTCCTACATCCACTCGGAGCCCCTGGGCGTGGTCCTCGTCATTGGCACCTGGAACTACCCCTTCAACCTCACCATCCAGCCCATGGTGGGCGCCATTGCTGCAGGTGCTGTGGACGCTGAGGGAGAATAATCAGGGTCACCATCCGGCACAGAAGGGACTCAGGCCTGTGGGACGGGGGGAAAGGTCAGAGAGTGGCTCACGGGTCTATCACAGGAGGCTGCAGGGACCCAACTATTCAGCCAGGTCTCCTGGTGCCTGAGGTCCAGCCAGGCTCAGGTGTCCAGACCTAAAAACAAGGAGGGGCCTGCCTCTCCCAGCCCGTGTCGGGTGCAGACGCTCCCACCTAATCGGTATCAGGATGTCCCTCTAAGAGGAGCCAGCTCTGCTCACCCAACCAGGCCCTGAGAACGTCTCTCCTCTTTCTCCTTCTCTCCTCCCCAATGTCTCAGTAACTCAAGGGACCAGGAGGTGCTGCTTTGGCCGGCGTGTCTTGTGTCTGCTCTGTATGTGTTCCTGTGACATGTGGGTGTTTGTCCCTGTGTGGCTGTGTACTCCTATGACATGTGGGTCTTTGTCTCTGTGTGTGCTGTGTGTGTGTTCCTGTGGTCTGTGCCTGTGTGTCCCTGTGTGTGCTCCTGTGACATGTGGGTGTTTGTCCCTGTGTG
>NW_003852441.1:1933722-1934757 GCF_000181295.1 Otolemur garnettii | reverse complement strand
TGGCCTGTGCCTGTGTGTCCCTGTGTGTGCTCTGTGTGTGTTCCTGTGACATGTAGGTGTTTGTCTCTGTGTGTGCTGTGTGTGTGTTCCTGTGGCCGGTGCCTGTGTGTCCCTATGTGTGCTCCTGTGACATGTGGGTGTTTGTCCCTGTGTGTGCTGTGTGTGTGCTTCTGTGGCCTGTCCTCACATGCCAGCATCTCTCCTGAGGGCCCAGGTGATGGAGTGGAGGCTCCAGGCTTGATCCTGGGAGAGGACAGAGCCTCTGGGTGAGGTTGCCTGGGCACAGGCCTGACTTTGAATGCTCTGCAGGGAACGCAGTGGTCCTCAAGCCCTCAGAGCTCAGTGAGAACACGGCGAACCTGCTGGCCACCCTCATCCCTCAGTACCTGGACAAGGTGAGGTACCCTCCAGGGCTCAAGGATGACCGTGTAGGGGCTGCATCTTCAGGGCTTGAGAAATAGTGTATTCTTGCTGGGAAGGGCTGAGCCATGTGTAGGGGAAAGGATAACCCCTAGTAGCCGCCCTCCCCATTGGGGTGCACAGAGCCCCTGAGCTGGGAGAGGGGGCTCATTTGCCACCTGCCATCCATGTGGGGTGCCAGGCTGAGGGGCTGTGAGGGTACAGAACTGCTGGCCTCAGCCACTGCCCTCCCAGGCCTGCAGGGGTGAGGAGGGGCTTGGTCTTTGCTAAGCCTCCCTTCTCTCCTTGTGGAAGGATTTGTTTCCAGTCATCAATGGGGGTGTCCCTGAGACCACAGAGGTGCTGAAGGAAAGGTTCGACCACATCCTGTACACAGGCAGCACAGGGGTGGGGAAGATTGTTATGACGGCTGCCGCCAAGCACCTGACGCCTGTCACCCTGGAGCTGGGAGGAAAGAGCCCCTGCTACGTAGACAAGAACTGCGACCTGGACGTGGCCTGCCGGTGAGGAGGCAGGGTGGCCCTGTGTCTGCTTTCCCACTCCCAGGGACCACGCCTCAAGCTGTGGCTGTGCTCTGAGGAGCACAGACAGCCCCTGCCTCCTGGGGACCACGAG
>NW_003852441.1:1926612-1933375 GCF_000181295.1 Otolemur garnettii | reverse complement strand
CGTGATAAAAGAGACACCAGGGCCACTCACCCTGACATCCTCTAGAAATTCCCACCACTCACCAGTGAGCTGAGGACAGCTGTGAATGTGGCGTTGGGTCTACTCTGTCCAGTGAGTGGGCTGTTTAGAAGGACTCAGTGGTGGCAAAGTTACAACCTACAGTTCCTACAGACCAGCAAGCTCCCCTCCAGGGCTCAGCTGGCCCCTGGCATGCAGAGTGACAGGCATGTTCTCAGGAAATGCCCTGTGCCCTGGGGACTTAGTCCAATCTGGGATTTTCACAGGCGCATAGCCTGGGGGAAGTTCATGAACAGCGGCCAGACCTGCGTGGCCCCTGACTACATCCTCTGTGACCCCTCGATCCAGAATCATATCGTGGAGAAGCTCAAAAAGTCACTGCAAGTGAGTGTTGGCCCTGGGGTGGGGTGGGTGTGGTGAGAAGCTGTAAGGCCCAGGAAGGCGTGGCTCTTTAACTGACTTCCGGGGCTTTCCAAAACCCCACATTTCTTTTCTTCTGAGCTCAAAAGTAATGCACATTCCCTGCAGGCAATTTGGAAAAGATTGAAAAGCACACAGAAAAGTGACAAATCCCACCCAGAACCCCACTGCTCCCCCCGCCCCATCACTGCTGACATGCTTCCGTGTGGCATTAGGCTGTGGTGAGGGTCCCCATCCTTACTGGAGTCCCCTCCTCTCCTCCACAGGAGTTCTACGGGGAAGATGCCAGGAAGTCCCAGGACTATGGACGAATCATTAATGCCCGGCACTTCCAGAGGGTGATGGGCCTGATAGAGGGCCAGAAAGTGGCCCATGGGGGCACTGGGGACGCGGCTGCCCGCTACATAGGTATGTGTGCCTCCCCAAAGAGCATCACCCACCTGCACAACCTGCAGGGTCCCCAAAAGTTGGCAGCAAGTGGGCGCAGATACTAGATAAGCAGATGTAGCCCATGGTGGGCACAAACCAGGTTCTCTAGGGAGCCTGGGATAGACTCTGGGGACTTGAGCAGGCAGGGGATGCCACAGCCCAGAAAGCCCCCCGCCCAGCTTCAGAAGCTCCTCTCCCCACAACATCCCAGAGAGACATCCTTCAGGAGGTGGAACAGCAGGGCCCCAGGGCTTATACACCCAGGGCCACCAGTGGTGGCTGGTGGGTCAGCAGAGAGGCTTTTGGCCCTCAACAGAAGAGCTCTGGCTGGGGCTTAGGGGGTGGCAGGTGTGCGAATGCCCTGGAGGCAGGTCCCCCATACAGGTTAATTGCAGTTGTCCCCAGTTTCAAGGAGGAGCCTGGCATGCAGTGGCCTTGGGATGAGCGCCCGGGTCCCTGCCTCTCCATACACCTGGGCAGCTCCATCTGCAAGAGGACTGAGGCAGGCATCTAGGTGGTCACACTTGCCGGCGGGTGGGGGGTCTCCGCCTGGCTGATCCTGGTTGTCTCCTACTTCAGCCCCCACCATCCTCACGGATGTGGACCCCCAGTCTCCAGTGATGCAGGAGGAAATCTTTGGGCCTGTGCTGCCCATCGTGTGCGTGCGCAGCCTGGAAGACGCCATCCAGTTCATCAACCAGCGTGAGAAGCCCTTGGCTCTCTATGTGTTCTCCAGCAATGACAAGGTGGGCCGGGGTGCCTTCTCCCAGGGCCCCACAGCTCCCGGGACACAGGGTCTAGAGGTCCATGGACCAGGGTTCAAACCTGAGTTCACTGTTCACAAGCCACATTCACTGTGTCGGGAATATCAGGACAGTGGCAGCCCCTGAGTGCAATGAGGGGTCTCCACACACAGTCACAGGGTGGTGGCTCTCACATGGAGCTGTGGGCCATGATTGGCAGGAGGGCGGGAGATGGTGCTGGGACCTCACATGTCTCTGTAGCTTCGGGCCTCATCCAGATAGGGCAGGGAGGGTGGAGGTGTCCTAGGGTAGGAGACTGAGGCCAGCGGCTGGGTCTTGGTGCAGGTGATTAAGAAGATGATTGCAGAGACATCAAGTGGAGGGGTGACAGCCAATGACGTCATCGTGCACATCACGGTGCACACTCTGCCCTTCGGGGGTGTGGGTGAGTCTGGGGCTGGGCTCACTGGCTACTTGCCCTTCAGGTGTCCCCAGGGCTGGGCACACTCCCCCAGAGAGCTCAGGAGGGGCCAGAGCAGTGGGGGCTTCAGGCTCCCCAGCCTCTCCTGTTTGACTCTCTGGCCTCTGCCTGCACATCAGTCAGTCACATTTGACCCTGGAGCCTGGAAGGTCCTAGGGTCACCTGGTGCAGCTGGCTTGCTTCATGGAAGAAGTCACATAGCCGTTTAGTGGCACAGCTGTGATTAGACTCTTCCTGGGGACTCTTTCTGTTGTCCCCGGCGTGGATACACTGGGGGGAACTCCAGAGATTAGCCACCCCAAGGAAGCTCAGTAAAGGGGCATGAGGGCTGGAGGCCCAACGTGGGGTGGGTGCTGGGCTCCAGGGTGCCCACACAGGGCAGGGATGGAGGCCTGGTGTGTCCTGGAGGCGGAACACCCGGGCCTGAGCTGGCTCTGCCCACAGGGAACAGTGGCATGGGGTCCTACCATGGCAAGAAGAGCTTCGAGACCTTCTCTCACCGCCGCTCTTGCCTGGTGAGGTCTCTGCTGAATGATGAGGTCCTTAAAGTCAGATACCCACCGAGCCAGGCCAAGGTGAGGGGAGAGGGAGGCTGTGGGGAGATGGGGCTGCACAGGCCAGGCCAGGCCTGGAGCCTCACTGCCCACTCCATGTCCCTGCTCACAGGCAACCCGGCGCTGAGGAGCGGCTGCTTCGCCTGGACCCCCGACTGTGCCCCCCTAGAGTGCAGACCCTGGCTCACTCACCTGCCCCTCAGAGACATGCTCCTGCAGCCCCTGGGCCAGCCCCTCGCTCCTCTGCAGACCTGTGTGGGAACCGTGACCCCAGTGCTGCCTCTCCAAGTTCCACCCCTTGCTAGACAATAGAGGCCAATAAAGATTTCTAACTTGGTGACGTGTGCACACGGGACATCTTTCCTGCAACCCCTGGCCCCCATTGCCCCATGTGGTTTGATCCTCATGTCACACCCCAGTGCCTCTCACCAGCCTCCAGGGACTGGCGGTGGAAGCCCACAGCGTTGGGGGCGCTCATCTTCCGTGTAGACTCTGGGTGGCTCAGAAACAGAAACTGACACACTTACCTCAGATTGGATTTGGCATCTATGGCAGGGTCCCCGTGGTAGCAACATGAGCCTCCTAAGCAATGCAGAGCCTGGGGAAGTGAAGGGAGCTGGTTAGTGCCGGGACCCACAGCACCACCCCGCCACCCCTTGCAGCTTTGCATTACACAGTGCTGGGCCCAGGGTCCAGCTTCAGTGGCCCAAGGATCTAAGACAGGGTCCAAGGAGAGACAGGTGAAATGGGGTGTGGGTCCCAGAGGCTGGTCTAAGCTGGAGACAAGAAGCAGCCCCATGTGAGCCTGCAGGGAGTGGAGGCAGGTACGGAAGAGGCCTGCCTGGCTGGGACTGCCTGCTGCAGAAGGATGGCCTTGCCTGAGATTTCCTTGTGGGTGCACAGAGCCTCACACATCCACCAGGTGTCCAGGCCCCACCTGACACCTCAACTCCGGCCATCTAGTTGCTGCCCTAAACAAAGCCCAACCTTACACTTGGCCCTGTTGCCCCCATCCCCTGTGTCTGGTCCTGACCTCCTTCCCCAGCACCATCTCCCTGCTGTCCTCTTCTCTAATGTCTCACTTTATTTTTGTTTGCATGTATGTATTTATTTATTTAATTATTTTGAGGCAGAGTCTCACTTTGTCCCCCCGAGTAGAGTGCAATAGTATCACAGCTCACAGCAACCTCAAACTCTTTTGTGCTCCAGTGATCCTCTTGCCTCAGTTTTTCATTTTTAGTAGAATCAGGGTCTCACTTTTGCTCAGGCTGGTCTTTTTTTCTTTTTTTGAAACAGCGCCTCAAGCTGTCACCCTGGGTAAAGTGCTGTGGTATCACAGCTCACAGCAACCTCCAACACCTGGGCTCAAGTGATCCTCCTGCCTCAGACCCCCAAAGTGCAGGGACTATAGGCACCTACCACCTTGACTTGCCTCACACCTGATTTAAAGCCCCTAAACCCATCTGCAACCAGAAAAGCCTTTAAGCTGTTACCTGTGCTTCCTTCTCTCTAGGGGTGTGGCATAAACATATGAGACATTTGTTTATTCGTCTACCAGGTAAAGTTTAGTTTGCTAGGGCTGCTGACTGTTTTCTTTTCTTTTCTTTTCTTTTTTTTTTTTTTGAGACAGAGTCTCACTTTGTCACCCTTGCCCTCACAGGGTGACCTGACATCACAGCTCACAGCGACCTCAAACTCTTGGGCTCAAACGATTCTCTTGTCTTAGCCTCCCGAGTAACTGGGACTACAGGTACCCACCACAATGCCCGGCTTATTGTGCTTTCTGCTGCTGTAACAGAATGCTGCAAACTGGGGAATTTATAAACAACACAAGTTCATTTGGCTCAGGAGTTCTGGAGGCTGAGAAGTTCAAGAACTTGGCTCTGGCATCTGGGGAGGAACTTTGTGCTATGTTACCCTGTGGCAGAAGGTAGAAGGGCAGTGGGGCACACGGACAGCAAGAGAGCGAGACAGGGCTGACCTCACTGTGACAACAGCTCGGTCCCAAGGTCACTAATCCACTCCCCAGATAATGGCATTAATCCACTCATGAGCGCAGAGCCGTGTCCTAATCACCTCTTCAAGGTCCCGTCTCTTGGCTGGGCGAGCTGGCTCACACCTGTAATCCCAGCACTCTAGGAGGACAAGGTGGGAGGATCCCTTGAGCTCAGGAGTTCAAGACCAACCTGAGTGAGAGTGAGACTCTGTTGTGGGGGACACAGATCAGCTTACATCCACCAGGACAGACCGTGTGTGACAAGAGTCCTCTTCCTGAGCACTAGTTATACATGGGTCTTGAACACATGCTTGTGCTGAGTTCTATCTGTCAGGCCGTAAGGAGGAGGTGCACTCTCCTGCCCTTGCCGACCCTGAGCCGACTGTGATGGGAGCCACATTCCGGTTAATGCCTGTTCAACAGCAGAACAGTTTCCTTCTCTGTTGGAATGGCGGTGGTGGTGGAGGGTGGAGAGGTTTTTCTGGATTGGGAGATTCTGTTTTCAATTCCATTTTCCCAACAGTGTCCTTGGGTTAAGATGGCTTCCCCTTGCCCATAGAATAAGTCTTCAAGCCCATAAACCACCCTACGAGGGGCTGTGGGCCCTGGGCCCTGCCACAAACTCTCTATTCAACACCCACGGGCCGTCTGCAAGCCTTTCCCTTCCTCAGGGCGTGGACCCTTTCTGCGATCTTTCCAGGGCTGGATTCTTCTCACCACACCTGTACTCAAGCTCACCTCCTTCCCCATTCTGCTGCCTCTTACACCTGCCTGTTTTCTCCAAAACATAGCTATAATCAATAATTATCTTGTTTGCTTATCTGTTGATACCCATTCCCTATATTTATATCTCCAGAGGCTGGAACAGCACACAGTAGGTGCTCCATAAATATTTGTTGAGTAAACGAACAACTGAATGAGTTTAGGTGACATCATCAGTGTTCTGTTGCTCCAAACCTCTCACCAGCCACTCCACCATCTTATCTGAAATTACCTTATTTTAGATGGTGACAGACTCATCTAAATGATAAAACAGCCCAGAGGTTTTAAACATATTAACAACAAAGAAAAAGTCTTTTTTTTTTTTTTTTGAGACTGATCGTAGGGTAGAGTGTTGTGACGTCACAGCTCACAGCAACCTCAAATTCTTGGGCTCAAGTGATTCTCTTGCCTCATCTTCCCAAGTAGTTGGGACTATAAGCACCTGCCACAACGCCTGGCAATTTTTTGGTTGTAGTTCTTGTTGTTTGGCAGGCCGGGACTGGGTTTGAACCTACCAGCCTCGGTGTATGTGGCTGGCATCCTACCCACTGAGCTACGAGCGCTGATCCCTGAGACAAAGTCTTAATCAAAGACATTTTCCTCACCTGTCCCAGGTGAGGGCCCCACAGGCACCACTCTTGTAAAAGACAGTTGTCCCCCAGCCAGAGGTGGGAGGGAGAAGAAAGCTGTGGCTGTGCCTGTTCCTTCTCCTTCCTCCTCGGCCCCTACCACCCTGTGCAGCAAGGGTGTGAGCCATGTATAGAGAGGGAAACTGAGGCTCAGGATGCAATGTCGCCTGGCCCAGGTCTCCCAGAGCAGCTGCTGGTCACTGACATCACAGGGATGCCTAAAAACCTCTGCACTAGTTGCTGGAGAAAGAACTGGACAGCAAGACAGGAGAAAAGAAGGCTCGGGGCTCCCAAGGACACAGGGACACAGTCTGCGGTTTTCAGACTGAAGAGTTAGAGTGTGGGTGGAAATTACAGTCGACTCTCCTCCTCCTCCTCATCTCTCCTCCTCTTCTATCTTCTTTTTCTATTTGTTATTATTATTATGATACAGTTCACAATATAACCTATTTTATTCACAATGCCCCAAATATGACCTGAAATACAAAATAGGATTTTGAACTAATCCTATTTCCAAACTAGATGTGAACCCAAAAGAAAACAACAATTAAAAAAAAAACAAAAAACAACACAGCTCGGCACCTGTGGCTCAAGCAGCTAAGGCACCAGCCACATACACCTGAGCTGGCGGGTTCGAATCCAGCCTGGGCTGCCAACCAACAATAATGGCTGCAACCAAAAAATAGCCAGGAGTTGTGGCAGGCGCCTGTGGTCCCAGCTACTTGGGAAGC
>NW_003852441.1:1918723-1926253 GCF_000181295.1 Otolemur garnettii | reverse complement strand
AAAAAAAAACAAAAAAAACACTTGAAGCCGGGCATCATGGCTCATACTTGTAATCCCAGCACTGTGGGAGGCTGAGGCAGGTCGTTTGCTTGAGCTCAGATTTTGAGACCAGCCTGGGCGAGAGCAAGACCCTGTCTCTCTACTAAAACCAGAAAAATTAGCCAGGCATTTGGGTGGGTGCCTGTGGTCCTAGCTACTTGGGAGGCTGAGGCAAGAGTGTCACTCACGCTCAGAGAGTTGGAGGTTGCTGTGAGCTATGATATGACTGCACTCTACCCAGGGCAACAGAGTGAGACTGTCTCAAAAATAATAATAATTAAATTTAAAAAAACAACAAAATACTTGTGGCCAGGTGAGGTGGCTCATGCCTGTAATCTTAGCACTCTGGGAAGCCAAGGTGAGAGAATCCTTTGAGCTTCAGAGTTCAAGACCAGCCTGAGCAAAGTGAGACCCATCTCTACTAAAAACAGAAAAATTAGCTGGGCATGGTGGTGTTTACTTGTAGTCCCAGCTACTCAGGAGACTGAGGCAGGAAGATCACTTGAGCCCAGGAGTTTGAGGTTGCTGTGAGCTATGATGACACCACGTCACTCTACCCAGGGCAACAGAGTAAGACTCTGTCTTAAAAGAAAGAAAAGAAAGGAAAAAACACCTAGTTTGTGTCTCAAACCATGATTTAATTTACTATTTTTTCTTTTCATTAAATGGAGTAAGGAATGCGCTGGAAAACATTTGTTATTGTCCACAACGTAAATGGCCAAGAATAGTCAGAACTCACGTGCTACCCAGGAGAGCAGGCGACGTCCTGGCTTGTGCATCACAAGCTGTGTCCCATCGTGCGCAGCACACAGAAGCCCCAGTAACCACTGCCTTAGTGACTCATTCTCCAGTGCCACTGCTCAGTTGCTTCTGGTGTTTAGAGTCTCCAATTTTTTTTTTTTTTTTGAGACAAAGCTTCAAGCTGTCGCCCTGCATAGAGTGCTGTGGCAGCACAGCTCACAGCAACCTCCAACCCCTGGGCTCAAGGGATTCTCCCTACCTCTGCCTCCCAAGTAGCTGGTACTACAGGTGCCCACCACAACGCCTGGCTATTTTTTGGTTGCAGCCATCATTGTTGTTTGGCAGGCTGGGCTGGATTCAAACCTACCAGCTCAGGTGTATGTGGCTGGCGCCTTAGCCACTTGAGTCACTGGCGCAAAGCTTAGAGTCTCAGATTTTTAAGACAATTGTAATCATAGTCCCTTTCAAATTATGGACTGAAAAGCAAAATGTTGATCCATACAAGACTTGTATTGTTGTTACATTTGCTGACACCCTTATCTTTTGTGTTTGTTATAAAACAGAAGGGAAGGGTGCATCCACTTGTTTGTTCCCTCAGCAAGCATGTATGAGTGGACTCTTCCCAGCACTGAGGATGGTGGTGAAAGAAACACACAGGATGCACTTGCAAAGCTTGTGCTGATGGACATGTCTTAGTCAGGCCAGGCCAGGTTGTGCTGCAGTAATGAGTGAGCCTCAAGATGGGGGTGGTTACACAGCAAGGACAGTCGTGGGGCTCTGCTCCACAAAGTTAATCAGGGAGGGGATACCAGAGGCATCACCGTCTCAATGCAGGGCTGGGGGTGTACTTCACCCAAGCGGGGAAGGGAGAACTGGGAGGTCACCCACTGTCCCTTGGCCAGGACCACAGCCCACAGAGCCGGAAGGTGCTGGGTAACGTGGAGAAGTGGTTGTTGTTTGCTGAGCAGCAAATGTCCCTGCCGCATGGACAGAGAGAGAGAACAAACACTTGCATAAACAGACATGGAAAGTACCCGGCGGCAAGGTGCCGTGCGGATAATGCAGAGCTGCTGGCGTTGGGAGACGGCCGGCCAAGCAGCTGACTGGCAGAGAGCCAGGCAGTGTGCTCCTCGTCATGGGCCCTGAGCTCCATCCTGGCCTTTGTCCCCCCACCCCAGCTGCTGCCACTCAGGTATCCCCACACTGACTGCCTGGAATGTGGGCCCTACACATCACTGCCAGGACTCCTGTCCCATCTCTGGCCATCTCAGAGCTCCTAACCATGGTGAAATAGCCCAAATTCAAAAAAGTTAAACAATGAGGAAGTCCAGTACCCACTCCAGACATCTGCTGGCACAGTGCTGGGCTCAGCTCTGCCTCCCCTGGGCCAGCACTGCACTCGGGACAGTAGAGAGGCCCCTTCTGGGAGTTCCTTTCTTTCTCTGGGGTCACCTTGACTGCCTGAAGTGACCAACTGGATGTGGCGCATCTGGCAGACCCTGTTGTCACCTGTGCCAAACCCATCCCTTCCCCAGCAGTATTCAATTTTGAGAATTTTTTTTTTTCTTTTTGAGACAGAGTCTCAAGCTGTCACCCTGGGTAAAGTGCTGTGGTGTCACAGCTCACAGCAACCTCAAACTCTCGTGTTTAAGAGACCCTCTTGCCTCAGGCTCCCAAGTAGCTGGGACTACAAACACCCACCACAATGCCTGGCTATTTGTTGTTGTTGTTGTTGCTGATGTTGCAGTTGTCATTGTTGCTTTAGCTGGCCAGGTTTGAACCTGCCAGCCTTGGTATATGTGGCTGGGGCCCTACCCACTAAGCTATGAGTGCCACCCAATTTTGAGAATTTCTTAAAAGCAGAAGATGCCCAGAGTCACTTGAGATCTTGATTCTATGTTCTGTAGTAGAACTATCAACACATTTTTAACATTCTCCAAGGGAATCTGATATACTGCCGGGGTTGTGACCCCCTGGCATAAGCCAACAATGATTCATGCTTTTCCAGCCAGTGATCAGCTGAGGGTGACAAGTGACCCAGCTATAGGCAGCGGGGATCAAGGGGAAGTCTTCTAGGGGGTTCTGGGAAAGGCTCCTTCCCCAATTGTCTTAGTCTGTTTGCATTGCTAGAACAAAAGAGCATTGACCAGGGGGCTTATACCCGACAGAAATCCACTTCTCACACTTCTGGAGGCTGGGAAGTCCAAGATCACGGCACCAGCAGGTTTGGTGTGTGCTGAGAGACGACATTCTGGTTCACAGATAGAGATCTCCCACTGTGTCCTCACGTGGTGGGAGAGATGAGGAGTCCCTCTTAGGCTATTTTTATTTTTCAAATTTTACTTTTACTTATTTATTTAGAGACAGAGTTTTACTCTATCACCCTCAGTAGAGTGCCGTGGCATCATAACTTACAGCAACCTCCAGCTCTTGGGCTTAGGCGATTCTCTTGCCTCAGCCTCCTAAGTAGCTGGGACTACAGGCACCTGCCACAATGCCCGGGTATTTTTTGTTGCAAATCTCATTGCTGTTTTAGCTGGCTGGGGCCAGGTTTGAACCTGCCACCCTCGGTATATGGGGCTGCTGCCCTACTCACTGAGCCACAGGCACCACCCTACTTTTACTTATTTAATTTTAGAGACAAAGTCTTGCTCTTTCACCCAGGCTAGAACGTAGGCACTGCATTATAGTTCACTGTGACCTTAAACTCCAGGGCTCAAGCAATCCTCCTGCCTCAGCCTCCTGTGCTGCTAAGACTACAGGCACGCACCATTTTGCCTGACCATCTTGTTTAATATTTTCATCTTTCTATATTATCCAGGTCAGTCTCAAACTCTTCAGCCTCAAGCAATCCTCCAGCCTCAGCCTTGCAAAATGCTGGAAATACATTGAGCCTTTTTTTTTTTTTTAACATTGAGCCTTTTTAACAAAGGCTCTAATCACGTCCCAAAGTCCCCAACCTCCTAATACCATCAACTAGGGATGAGGACTTCAACATACAAATTTGGAGGGAACACAAACATTCAAACCATAGCACTGATGAAAAGAGAACCACGAGAAGGGATGACTCCTCTCTGCCCGAGGTTTGTGTGTCTGAATGTGACAGCAGAATGTTGTAGCCATCTTGTGACCGTGAGGACAGCCCCGGAGCTCAGGCAGACCTACCGAGATGGCACGGCAGGCTCCCTGGTATTACTGAACTACTGGAGAGGCTTTGTCTTTGAACTCCTTATTATATGTGAGAATAAACTGTCTTTTCTTCAGACCATTTCAGAGTGTTTTCAGCTGTTTATCTCTGAAAGCGTCTTAACTATGATGAGTCCACATCTCTCCTCCTCTCTTCTCTTGGTCTGCTCCTGGTTCCAGTGTCTTCTCTTTGTTGTTCTGTTTTGTTTTGTTTGAGACAGAGTCTCACTTTGTTGCCCTGGGTAGGGTGCTGTGGCGTCACAGCTCACAGCAACCTCAAATTCTTGGGCTCAAATGATTCTCTTGCCTCAGCCTCCCGAGTAGCTAGGACTACAAGAACCTGCCACAATGCCCGGCCATTTTTAGAGATGGGGTCTCACTCCGGCTTAGGCTGGTTTCGGACTCCTGAGCTCAGGCAATCCAGCCATCGCGGCCTCCCAGAGTGCTGGGATTACAGGCGTGAGCCACTGCACCGGGCCTTTTGTTCCAGTGTCTTCTGAGCAGGGTGGCCTCTTCCCCTGACATCAGCTCATGCCTCCCACAATCCCTCCCTCCCCCATCCTGCAGCAGGTATCAGCTGGGGCATCCTGATCCTGAACCCCTGAGCACACTGGCTCTGCCCAGACCACTGTTGCCCCCAAGCTCTACACTGAACCAACAGAAGGGATGGAAGATGGTTCTTGGAGGCAGGAGACCCTAGTATTGGTCCGAACTTCACTTCTTATTTGCTCTGGGACTAGCAGGTCAGTAGAGGAAGCCACTCTAGGTATTTTCATAAAGAGAATTAGGTCTCTGCAGATCATGCAAGGGCTGGAGGAGCAGGTTCTAGAGTAGGCCTTCAGGAATGGTTCCCAGGAGGCCTCAGCACTACCTGCTAGAGACCACCCCGGAATAGTGAAGTTCAAGAGCTCTCTGCTATTGACTTGCTCCAGGGATCTGGAAGCTGGGACTGGGAAGCTAGCACTTCCACTGTATGTGCCTGTTAATGCCAACAGAGGTGGTGCCTGGACAGAGAGTGGCTGGTGCAGGAAACCCAGCAGTCTCCATCCCCTGTTGCTGAGCCTCACACCACGTATCCAAAGGACGGAACTTCATTCTCATCTAGAACTCTGGTTCTAGGGGAGCCCGAGGAATGTGGTTTTCAGCTTTCTGGCCACTGATTTACAGAAAGCTGCTGGAGGGAAGTGGGAACAGCTGCTGAGAGCCAACACTTGAATTTGGTACAGACTGCTTTATCAAGGGCTAATTAATATTAGTTGTTATTCCTGATACTTCCTCCTCCTGGCTCTGTGGGTCTCTGAGTCTGAGCTGGGTCCCTCACTCTGAAATAGGTACCAGAGATCACTCAGTTGGTGGAGAGTTTGCAGAAAGTATTTAGAATGGCCCAGAGAGGGATGGCCCAGGCCCCAGTGCCAGCCTCCCTGGACACGCTGCTCCCTGGCTTTTGCTGACTGCTCGGCCATGCCAGGCAACTGCTGACTCTCCAGCCAAGGGTGTTATGTAAGCTCCATCTTTTCCTTTGTTTACAGGAAATTTGAAAAACATCAACTGGGCTTGGCCTAAGCTGCTTAATTCCTGAAGGCAACAGAAATTGTTTGGGCAGGCAGAGCAGCCACACGCAAGCAGCCGCCCTGGCCCAGAGCCAGGTCTAGCAGGGCAGGCAGCTGTGGGCAAACTCTCGGTCAAGCCTCTCTGGTCTCCGGGATCCAGGACCAGGAAGGCCTGAGGGGAGCTGTGTACTCTAGCCACTTCCATGCACGCCCACTACAGACCCGGGCCCTCTGCCCTGCTTCCCTGCCCGGCGCTCAAGTTCTCTCCCACGATGGCAGCCCCTCTGCTCCACCAGACCCTGCCTCTGGGAGGCTCAGAATGATCTGGGAGCTCATTCTAGGTTTCTGTCAACACTTGACACAGGCCTCAGCCTCTTAGCCAAGCAGGGGCCGTGGAGACACCTTAGTGTGCATAGAGAGGGAGGCTGGGAGCCAGTGAGAAGATGTCCCCGTCTCTGCTTTAACCCAAACTTCTAATGGGTGGGTGGGGAGAAAGCTCACAGCCATGTCTCCTTATGTGACAGTGGGGCCGCACCAGGCTTCCCAAACAACCACTGTGCTTGTGTGGGGACACTGCCTTCACAGGACATCTCCCCTGTGCACCAAGGCCAGACATGATCTCACAAGTCCTTATGTGACCTTCTGGGAAACCAGTGTTGCTGCTGGTAACTGTTGTGCTGGAGAAAGACAACAGCTCTCTGTTTCCCAAGGCCTGTGTGCCTAGTAGGAGTTCACAGGGCGGGGTCCTGCTAGAAACTGGAGTAACACCTTCCTTGGCAAAGGGATGATTCCAGAGAACACCCATCCTCAGCTATGTGCCCTGGCTGTATGATAATTGGGCCTTCGTGAGCATTTGGACACAGCTGTTTTCCAGGCCAATAATTACTAGAGAGATGAAAAACTGTTTTCTATGCCTTGTCCTAAGCCTGCGCTCAGGGCAGCGTGGGGTGGAGAGGCTTCTGCAGAGCACGCGTGCTCTTCTGTGTTACCGCACGCTCTGGACAGACCTTGGGGCTGATCACTGCACTGCACTCTTTCCTGTTAAATCCTCTGGTGTCCACAGGACAGCAATGAAGGACACCAGGCCAGGCGAGCAGAGATGACAGGCTGGAAAAAAGCCATTTGCCATCCCAGACATCGTAGAAAGAATGGGTAGTTCAGGTAGGAGACAGATCCAACTGCCTAGTCTGGCTTTGCCACTTTCTTTTCTTTTTTTTTTTTAGAGACAGAGTTTCATTTTGTTGCCCTTGGTAGAGTGCCATGCCGTCGCACCTCACAGCAACCCCCAGCTCTTGGGCTTAGGCGATTCTCTTGCCTCAGCCTCCAAGTAGCTGGGACTACAGGCGCCTGCTACAATGCCCGGCTATTTTTTTTTTTGTTGCGGTTTGGCACGGGCCATGTTCAAACTTGCCACCCTCAGTATATGGGGCCGGTGCCCTACTCACCGAGCCACAGGCACTGCCCTGCTGCCACTTTCTAGCAGTGTGACCTTGGGCAAGTACTTGCTTTCCCTTTGGTTCTCTTGTTTATAGAGTGGGTACACTCGTGCCTACCTGCAAAGGTTGGGAGAAGATTAAAGGACATGTGTCTGACACTCTAGTCTAATCAGCACATGGTAGAGACACCTAATCCCCACGTACACCGTTCCATCAGCACACACACTGTGCAACATATGCCATAGGGAATGCGTAGGGAAAATTCGTGGGATGGCAAGAGGTAAGCTAAAATTTTCTCTTGAATCACCTCTCTTTCCTCCTTCAGAAAGATTTGTTATGCAGATTATTTAACTACTTAAGAGAAGAAATAAAAGCGATGTCTGGGTTGTTTACAAATGAGCCTCATCCAGTTTCTATCATTAAAGTGTCAGGAGTCAAGGATACAGAATTTTAGGAAGAAAGGAAAGAAGACCCTAATATCTATTATACTTTTATGTTCCAGACACTTCCATATATGTTAGCTCATTTATTCTTATAGCAATTCCCCATATCAGTTGTTTTGTTTCGTTTTTTTTTTT